>NC_142025.1:8252375-8552375 GCF_049901735.1 Notechis scutatus | reverse complement strand
AATAAATATTTGGCCTACCAATCTATTACATAAAATTGGTATCTTTCAATTGCAACTAATGCTTCAGATAGTTTACTACTACGGTAAACTAAAGTAGGATTGACTTCCCCCATAACAACAATAATAAAAAGACTTTCTCTAATCAATAAAAAATGTACTAATGGAGAAGTCTTAAATGTGAAGCACTTCCAGAGATACTTGAATCCTCCAAAATCCTCTTTGGATTTTGCTGTCTTATAGATGTTTTTCTTTTATCTCTTTCACTTAGATGTCTCTGCTGTTCATTTATAGCACTAAACTTACAACTATGAGGAAATGTAACTGTAAAGGTTAACATATTTTGGAATGTTGTAAAAATCTAAAATCCAACTTAACAGGAAATGACAATAGAAAAGAATTGAATGTAATTCTCTTGAATCTTGTTCTGATTAAGTTTCATCAAAATTAATCTTTGAGACTTTAAGTTCAATGGATCATCATTCTAAGAAATGACAGCATGTTGAACTTTTTCATTAACCAGACTAGAATGAAAAAGGAAGGAAAAAAACTCTCAATTTTAATGCTTTAAGTTTCACTGGAAGAATGAGAGACTTGATAACTGAATGAAAAATTGATGAGGGGAAAAAACCGTCTTGCAACATTATAGAATTATCTTCCGATGTTATCTATAAAAGGAATGACACAATTTCTTTCTAAGCTGAAATGTTATTACATGCTTTTAGAACATAGTTAGAAGTAGATATTTTGTTGGATACATTTTACTGAGTGCCTTACTGACATTTTAATATATATTTTTGCAGTCTGAAAAATATAAATAGGACTTACCTCACTAGTATATTAGAGTTTGATTTTAAATAGTATATTATTGATAAAGTCTCTCAAAAACTTTTGTTATGGTCCTCCTTACTTTTAACAAGAGTCCAGACCTGACAAGACCTTTAAAAAAACTTGTGATATCTGCAGGCACATTTTATATCAGTTTAAAAACTAAGCAGATTTTGACATAAAAGCAACCTTTCTTGGAAAGTAAGTAGTTTTTATGTGTATGTGTTTTTTAAATGGACTGCATCCAGATTGTGTTCCATTGATTTCCACTTAAACTGAGTAAATCTAGATCAGTGTTGCTAACTTTGGCAATTTTTAGCCATGTAGACTTCAACTCCCAGAACTTGAAGGCTGGGGAATTCTGGGAGTTGAAGTGAACATGTCTTTGTTTTTAAGGTGAAAAACACTGGTCTAGATCATATCCACCATATCTAGATGACAATGTCACTATATTCTACAAATAACCAAAAAGAGGTCACTTAGGAAAAGTTCCAGAGTTACTTTAAATTGTCTTATAGTGCAGATGACATAACAATATATTTAAGTTACAGGAAGGCAGATTTTAATTAAATAGTAGAAGATATTTCTTAATATTATGAATGGTTTGATGGTGGAACTAATTACCCAGAGAGGCACCAAACTCTGTTTTTCCTGGATATGTTCAAGCAGAGAGGAAACAGCTGTCTTTCAGGAGTGCTTCAACTAGGATTCCTACATTGAGCATGGGTTCAACATTGTGATCTCAATGACCCTTCCAACACTGTAAGTTGGCTTGCCTCCAGAAGTTGAGGTGTTCAATTCCTGGGGATTGTAAAGAAGACATTGGGCAGCTATTTGTCTGAAATGGAGCAGGGGGTTGGAATAGAAGACCGCCAAAATCCCTTTCAAATCTGTTATTCAAAGTGACAAAGTTACTCTAAGTTCTTCTAAGTCTGTACTTTTACTGCTACAGATTTCATCTATTGGAAAAATGACTATTCTAGCTTCATAACATTATACAGTGAATATTCTATTCAGCTTTGCTGCAGGAGAAGTAGTTAAGACAAAAGTCAAGAGGAAATCTACCCACACATCTGAGAGAAATAAAAGCTAATTGTCCAATTGGAACTTACATAAATTTAGTTGCATGTTGTTTGAAATATACCAAAATTACTTAATTGTTTTAGCAAAAAAATGTTTATCTGTCTCACCTTCCCACCCATCCATCCTACTCCAGTTCTGACAAAGAGAGCAAAAACATATTTTAGGAGCATAGTTACTGAAAAGGCAAAAATAAAGTTTGAAATGTCACTACATATGACTCAAATGTGCAAATATACTAAAAGCTAATGAAGTTTTAAAAGAGCATGTAGAGATTAAAATATCCTATCACTGGAAAATAGGACTGATTGGTTTACTGCTCCTAATCATGCAGAATTAAGGTTATATCATGGGCAATGGGTATGTATTTACAAACAGTCAGCTCTATGTTTATGATAGCTCTGAAGAACTACTTCAGTATCATCCACTGAACTATATTTTCAACATGTAATGCAATGGAAATGACTATCTCATCAAATAATCCCAGTAGCAAATATAGTGAGACTGGACATTAGGGTAAATTATTTATATAATGCTTCGGTATATTAAGTAAAAGATGTGATTTTAAAAAATGTATTGTTTTTTGTTAATTGTATGCTTTTTGATGTTCAGAGCTCAACTTGACCAATGCTTTTCAGTTCCAGACAAATTTGTAATCTAAATGAGACATTTTCAACAGTAACGTATGATATTATGGAAGCTTATGTTCAACACAAAATGAAGGCATTAGAAAATTGATCTAAACATGTATTCAAGGCAGCAAACATACATAATACTCCTTCCTCCTCCTATTTTCCCCACTACAATAATCCTGATAGATGGGTTGGGTTGGGAAAAAGAAAGTAACTGGCCCAGGTCACCTAGCTGTCTTCCATGCCTAAGGAGGGACTGGAACTTACTCTCTCATTGTTTCTAGCTTGGTGCTAGATGTTAAGGAGAACAAATACAGATTTGTGCTCTATTTCTTTTCACAGTAGAGCTAACAGTTCACCTACACTTCCAGAATCCCAGAAACCAATCAAATGTGACCTGTGAGCCATGAAGTTCCACCAAAGATTCCCCCGCCCCCAAAAAAGAAAAATGACACACAAATCAGTAGAACACTTAAAAATATACACAATGATTGAATTCACATAATAAATGAATCTGTGAATTATAATTCACAAACTGCAATGACTGGATTCTCATAATAAAGTAGGTTAAAGCTAAACCAAAACATTATGATTTAGTAATACATGAACACAATCTACTTATTATATTAAATATTTGGATGGAGGAAAAATATATGGTGGCAGTGGATTAATTTACTGCAAAATATTATATAAACTGTATAAACTATTAATATAATCATATTACAAAGATGTAAAATTCTGAGAAATAGCTTGTGTCATGTGTAACTTGATAAACCTTGGATGCATTTCATTCTGGCATTACGTTGTACTAATGAAAGGCATTCCATTGGGAAGATAAAAGTGACTTCAGATATCAACATTCTTAAGATATCAAGAACAACAGTGAGACCAGCCCAGAAATGGTACAATATGTTTTCCGAGACAGGATTTACAGGCAGACAAGAGAAAAGCAGAAAATGTTAGACCACCAAATAAGAACCATGGACAGCACCACGCTCAGCTTAGAAAAATTCAGTTCTCTGCTTAGACTGAGGTTCTTCAAACTTGGTAAGTTTAAGACTTGTGGAGTTCAATTCCCAGAATTCTTGAGCTAACATGACTGGAGGGGGAATTCTTCAGTCATGAGTTGAAGTTGAAGTCCACAAGTTTTAAAGCTGTCAAGTTTGAAGACCCCTGGCTTAGACAGATTAGCATGGATCATCTAGTGTGGAGATGCAGAGATTTGGTTGAACCTCCATAGACTTCTATAGTTTTGGAATCATTTTAAAGCAGTATTTTTCAATCTTGGGAACTCTAAGATATGTGGAATTTTGGGAAAGTCTGGGGAATGTTGGGAGTTGAAGTACCAGAGTTCTTCCATAGACTAAATCCTTAAAGGTAAAGATAAAGGTTCCCTTGTACATACATGCTAGTTGTTTCCGGCTCTAGTGGGTGGTAATCATCTCCGTTACAAAGTCGGAAAGCCAGTGCTGTCCGAAGTTGTCTCCGTGGTCATGTGGCCAGCATGACTAAATGCCAAAGGCACATGGAATGCTGTTACCTTCCCACCAAAGTGGTTCCTATTTTTCTACTTGCATTTTTACATGCCTTTGAACTGCTAGGTTGGCAGAAGCTGGGACAAATAACGGGAGCTCACTAGGGACACAGCACTAGGGATTCGAACCACCAAACTGCCAACCTTTCTGATTGACAAGCTCAGCATCTTAGCCACTGAGCCACCACGTCACTTAGATTTGGATAAGTCTAAATCCTTAGACTTCTCCAAATCTAAAATCATCTTAAAGCATTTGCTCAGTTCCCAGAATTCCCTAGCCAGTCTTGTCCTGAAAAACTGTAGGAATTCTGGGTGTTGAAATCCATACATCTTAAGTTGCCAAGGTTGAGAAATACCATCTTTAAAAAATGCTCTTGTAAGATCCACTCCATTTAGCTCTCCTCTCTGAAGCAATGAGTGATACATACAGAAGCAGGCACTAATCATTTGTTTTGCAACTCCATTAAAATATTCAGTGAAAAAGACACAAATTTGAAAAAGGAAATTCACATCCCGACAGAACAGGTTTGACCTGAAACCAAAGCTCAACAGAAACTCAGAATCCAGTCTAGTGAGAGAAATGCCGATTTAGCAACTTTCTTGGGTCATTTGCTTCTGTATTGGGCAATGAGCTGTGATTCAGCAAAACTTCAGAGTGAAATACTTGAGGTAATAATATTTCAGAAAGCAGAGGCAACAGAGTCACACTTCTGATTTCCTCAAAAATGAAGCAATTATTCTATTTGATTACTGAAAAGTTACATGCCATGTCAGCTGGCTTCATGCAGGATGAGAGATAAATCATAGTTTGTTAACTTTAGTTTGTCTGAAACAAATATTGGTTTAGCATGAAACAACAATCTAGCCAGAATTCCTACAGTTTTTCAGAGGAATTAAAAGTTTGTAGAGTAAGAAATGAGGAAATAGTTATTGAAGTCCACTATAAATTGCACTCTCGGTGAGTGTATATAGCCCTGTCATGCTCTTTCATCTTATTTTATAACCATAAACTCAAAAAACAACCGTTATTAAGGAAAGTAATGGTTTTCATTTAGCAATTTGTATCAAACTTAAAAAGAGGGAGAATCAAGGAGATATTTTGGTTATTTATTTAACAAGACTTGTAAAAGATAGAATTACAAAACAGGAGTAATGTAGAAAAAAATGGTAATACTACTAAGATATCTGCTAAACAAATAATTCCCTGCTTGTATCCTTATGATTTATATTGACTGTTTCCTAGCATGAGTTGGTTGCTTATTTTATCCTATGACTGTTATTAAGTGTTGTACCTGATGATTCTTGACTCTTGACAAATGTATCTTTTCTTTTTATGTACACTGAGAGCATTTGCACCAAGACAAATTCCTTGTGTGTCCAATCACACTTGGCCAATACAGAATTCATAAAGAATTCATTCATTCTTTCATTCATTCATCCATTTTATACACTTCAGGCAATCCAGTTCATGACAAAGATATGCCTAAACTCCTGCAAAGAACTACTACAAATAGTCCTCAATTTATGATTACAGTTGGGACCAAAATTTCTGTTGCCAAACAAGGTGGTTTTTAAATGAGCCATGCTCAATTTTATGACCTTTCTGGCTGTTTAGTAAACCATTGGGGTGGTTAAGTGAATCAAGGAATTGGTAAATGAATCCAGCTTCGTATGTTGACATTGCTTGCCAGAAGTCAGCTAGGAAGATCTCAAATGGTGATCACATGACTGCTGCAACCATCATAAATGTCCAAATTTTGATTATGTGACTGTGGGGATGCTGCAGTTATAAGTCTTTTTTTTAGTGCTGCTTTTAGTTGTAAGTTGAGGACTAGCTGTATAGCATTACTATTACTTGGAATAGAGCAGAATACAGAATAACAGAGTTGGAAGGGACCTTGTAGGTCTTCTAGTCCACCCCCTGTTCAGGCAGGAAACCCCATATTATTTCAAACAAATAATTGTCCAATCTCTTCTTAAAAACGTCCAGTGTTGGAGCACTCACAACTTCTGGAGGCAAGTTGTTCCACTGGTTAATTGTTCTAACTGTCAGGAAATTTCTCCTTAGTTCTAAGTTGCTTCTCTCCTTGATTAGTTTCCACCCATTCCTTCTTGTCCTGCCTTCAGGTGCTTTGGAAAATAGCTTGACTCCCTCTTCTTTGGGGTAGCCCCTTAGATATTGGAATACTGGTATCATGTCACCCTAGTCCAGGGGTGTGAAACTCGCAGCCTGCAGGCCAGATGCATCACATGTTGGCCCTGCCTCCGCCTGGTTTAGCAAAGGGGAAAAAAGTCACAATATGTCATGTGACACTGCCATGACGCAGCGAGTTTGACACCCCTGCCCTTGCCCCTTTTTTCATTAAATTAGCCATACCCAATTTCTGCAACCATTCTTCATATGTTTTCCAGTCCCTTAATCATCTTTGCGGCTCTTCTCTGCACTCTTTCTAGAATCTCAACATCTTTTTACATTGTGGTGACCAAAACTGGATGCAGTATTCCCACTATTTGACTTATTTTCAAATAGTGCTAATCCTTTTGCCATGTTGCTAATATTGGCTTGACTTCTAGGAAGAAACAAACTTAGCACCCCTTGATTGAGTAGTTGAGACAATGAAAGTCATCAACAGAGTTACCCCCCTCCCAACACATTCTCTGCATTGATGACGTTACCTAGTTGGGTAATGAAATGTCTGCAAGAAAACAACCAAGTTCACAGAGAACTAAGGCCCACACAATTCAACTCTGAACTACAAACATTATCTTCTACTGTTATTTCTCATAAGATAGGAGGTTATATAAATTTCATAAATAAATAAATATGGGACAGTTAGGCTTAATTGCTTGTACAACTTTTTCATTTAAGATGTCAGAGGAAATTCTATCCAAAGCCCCAATTTCTGCAATGCTTCCTGATAAGTAACTCTAACTCCATTTTCAAAGAAACATGTGTAGGATTGCAATTTTACCACTATTAAAAAAAAAGAGAGAGAAAGGGATTCTTTACATAAAAAGGACAGTACCAGTCAAGAAAAAAATTTTTTTTGCTGGTTGGAGATCAGCTCAGCTGCAGAACTGGGTAATTGGTGATATTTTTTAACATATGAAAAATTCATATAAGGCAGAACTCTTCAGAAGGCACAATAACATTATTTGCTTATGGGCAAAATGTATTAATGTTGCAAACGTTTCTTGAGATGTTTTGGTTGACAGCTAATTCACAAAGCTTTTTAGCATAAGATGGAAGACCCATTAACTAGCAGGAAAGATGTTATAAAGATCCAGTAACGCCTCTCATTTATTGTCAGCTGCAAATGGCTCCTTTTAAATTCACATCTTAGATAGGCTTTATCTGGGGAAAGTATGAGTTTTCCAACTGATAAATACAATAGCCGTTAAAAGAAAAAGGTCAAAGGAAGTTTGGGAAGGGACAACCTGAGAAAGCTCTCTCTTTTTTCTTTTCTTTTTAAATTAGTAAAGCCGGTCAAACCATTTCTGTTTCAATGTAATGCCACTCCGAGAAGGCGGACTGTCCTTTTGTGGCATTTCAGATAATGCTGCATCTAATAAAGAGTCAACCATCTGCTTTCCCCACCTATCTTTAAACTTAGCCACATGCTTGGAGGGGGAGGAAATATAAATTGCAACTATCAGCATACTGAGCCAGAGGGAAACTATTTTAAGAATTAATTTGCATCTGGGGACATCTGTTTAAACTAGTCTCCTGAGACATCCAGTAAGTTAAAACACAGTGTTAAAGTGTCTCTTGGCTGCAGTGAATTGCTTTGGGTGTAACATTAAACTATCGATTAGCAGAAAAGATACCAAGAATTATCTGTGGAGCCTGTTATCAGATGTGTGCTTAACACCTTGCAACATCCTTGCAGAAAAAGAATTAAGAATATATAAAGGTAAAGGTTTCCCTGTCACAGTGTCCCACTGTAGGGTTTGGTACTTATATCTGTTTCTTGGTCAGGAAATCGTCCAAAGATATTTGTCCAGCATTGTCCAAATATATTACTGTGGTTGTGTGGTTAGTATGACAATATGCTGAGGTGTATCAGCTGATACTTTCTCACCAAAGTGGTATCTGTTTTTCTACTCACATTTGCATGCTTTTGAATTGCTAGGTGGGTAGGAGCTTGGGCAAGGAGCAGGAACTCACCCCATTGCCCACTGCTCAGATCTCAAATCTGGATTCTCAGCTTTCAGTTGAAAGCTATTGAGACATCACAGTCCCTGAGAATATATGCACATATTTAAAACTAACTGTAGCCTGGTCTGGCATCTAAACTTGAACATATTCTGCTTAATTTTCACTAGTTCAAGCAAGCCCAGAAATTATTAATGTATTAATCTGACTTATTACGAGAAAGTGCACTTAAATAAACTATAGTGTAGAGTTTCAAAGCATACTCTTCCTCATGGCCATGCTTATGGAGGAAAAGAGAGGATACTTCATGTGACCAGGTTCAGGGTAGGTTTAAATCATGTTAACTCCTGGTGGAATCTGAAATGTGAATCTGGAGCAAACGAACTCTCTATATTCTTTATTTCTCAGAGGAGGATCTGCAAATAGGATAAAGAGTGAAGGAGTTAAGAAGCTCCTGTGAAATTTTTGTATGTTTTATCAGGATCTGAGATGTCTTAAGCAATCTTTCCATCTGACATACCTTCCTATCTGCACTCTATTAGCTTGAAAAGTTGATTCGTTACTTTACCAGGATGAAAACTGGTTTCTATTGAGAAGAAAACTCATTTTATGAACTGGACCTAAGAAAAGCCATCGATTTACAGATAAAATTCAGGAAGTGACTGGAGTAGATTTTTTTTAAGTGATCTTGCTTCTGTGCACTTATTATCTTGCACAAAAATATTTATGTATAACTGAAGTTTTTCTGGATAAGGGGATAAAGAGAAAAGTGGAGAGACTAACAAGATATTTTTGAGTATTCTACAACTACAGGAAACAAGGCCAGGGGCAAAAAAGAAGGTAACAATCTCACTATGGACACAGCCCCTGGGATACACAAGCGAGAGTATTCTGCAGCAATTTCTACATTAACACTAACTGGATTTAACCTCCACATTTCCACAGATTTTCTCAATCATCAAGGATGCTAACCTGGATAAGATTTGGGACTGAGTTCTGGAGCCCCACATCACAAAATACATAGGAGCACCCCCAAATATAGCAAAATTCCCTGAAAAAAGGGAAGCAAGAATCACTATATAAATGTATATAAAGCACAGTTCCCAAAAGACTATTATCCAAAGTCTAAAATTCTCTACTAGCTCTACTATGAATAAAGGCAATCCTATTAAGACTTGTACAAAGCTAAAATAAAAGGCAGCTGGATCAAATCTGCATAGGTTAAGACAAATCTTGTGAAGCGAGTTAATTAGCCATCGCATGCAAGTTAGACACCATAAACTGGGTTAATGCTGTGAGGAAAAGCTTTGACTCCCCTCCCCCAATTTCTCTCACCTGGTGTCTACAGGAAAATCCCAAACATCCAACAAGCTCACCAACACTCACACACTAAGACACACATGAACAGAGTCATAGTTATTGGAAAGTGCAAAATTCATGCACAAGTATTTATATTCAATGACAGCTGATAGTCAACATCCTGCCTGGATGACTCATTTTAGAACGTTAATCACACACTGTCAGCAATGAAAAGGGAAGGAAGCCAACCAACGAAGAGGCATAAAATGCATTCAAAATGATCTCCCTATTCTCTAAAAAAAGAGAGGGATAGAGGGAGGGAGAAGTTGAGAGAGAGGGAGAGGGAGAAGGAGAGAAATAGAGAGAGAGAGGGAGAGAGAAAGCCCATTACCTGTTCCTGTTGTTGGACTGATTTTCCTGATGCAGTTTGCTCCTTAGCTGTAGTCATGTTCACTTACTTGGACCCACTGCAGTGAGAAACAGGATTTCACAAGTCTTGTGTATGCGTGTGTTTGTAGGTATGGGTCTGCTTCTGCTGATGTGCATGAGAGGCAGAGAAAAGGCGAGTGAGTGTACAACTGTGGAAGTGTTTCACACCACCCCAGCTAAAGGATTACGGATGAGTAGCTAGCCCATCACTTAATCACCGGTGGAGCATCAGCCAGCGTAAATTTATTGCCATAAAAATACACAGCAACTCCTTAATCTCCTGTCTCTATCTGAATGGTCTCTCTCACGCTTGCATTCTTTTTTCTCCCTCTTTCTGCCTCTCCAAATTAAACAAGAAGAGTGAAAGAGGAAAATCAAAGATGTTGAGAGGACTCCTTCAATTAACAGCCTCCGCAACCCCGCCACAAAACAGTAACTGCTTGGCAACCAGGAAACCGGCAGCTCAGAGCTGGCAGAGCGCTACATCTCTCTCTCTTTCTCTCTTTCTCTTCCCCCCACACCCCACCTTGACAGCCAGAGTTGAGGGCTGGAGCAGCGCATGCTCCAAACAGTATTGAAGGAGATGTGCAAGAACAGAGCTCAGCACTGAATGTAAATTCCCAGTCTTTGCAAGAAAGAATTAATGGCAACTTTTAATTGCTAAACAGTCACCTTGGATGAATAGCCGCCAGATACGTTCATTCCCTTAATCCCTGGGCTTCCTAACACAACATCAGCAGCTGTGTTGTGGCATTCTCCATGGAGTGCTTGCTAGGCTGCTTTTAGCTGACCCTTTTTTCCTGGGACCCATATGAGGACACGTCTTACAAAGGAGAGTGTTTACAGAGAGTGTTCAAAGAAGGCCAGAGCATGTTAAAATCTCTATCTGAATCTTTCTTATCACGGTGACATTTCCAACAGTTTCCTTGAATTGGGCTATCAGATCTAGGCTGCAAAACTCTGGAGAACAGAGAAATAGCTAGCGATAGCAGAGACAGGTTGTACTGCAGTGGTTCTCAACCGTGACCACTTTAAAATGTACGTATTTCAATTCCCAGAATCCCCAGGCCAACATGCTGGCTGGGGAATTCTGGGAGTTGAAGACCACACCTCTCCAAGTTGCCATGGTTGAGAAATACTGCATATGAATCTCTCTCGGCGATCGCTAGCTACTTCTGTGCTGCACCCACTGATAGTCTGAATTTTGAATTTCTGAATTTTTGGCACCCCAGTCTTGCTATTCTGGTGCATGTGATAACCATATTGTGCACCAAGATGCAGTTCAGCTTTGTATTAGGCCGCAGCTGCTAAGTACTGAAATTTAATACACTTGGAGAACACTAGGATGCAGAAGGATCAATCAGAAAAAGAATCAAAGAAAGACATATATTTCAAAAGTTTGATAGCAAAACAGTTCCCAGCCATGCTCATAAAATATGTCCAGAAATCAAATGATCTTGCTCTGCACTCAGTTATTCAGAGTCCTCATGAAATGTTTAAGCAAACACTGAAAATAAGCATGCATGAAGCATGGAACATATTTATTCCTCTACAATACCAGTAATAAAGGAAATGGTTGAATGGAAATCTTCAAGAATTTAGCAATAGCACTTAGACTTATGTATTGCTCCACAGTTCTTTATAGCACCTCTCTGAGCCTTTACAGAGTCAGCCTATTGCCCCCAACAATCTGGGCCCTCATTTTATCAACCTTGGAAGGATGGAAGGCTGAGTCAACCTTGAGCTGGTTGGGATTGAACTTCAGGCTGTGGGCAGAGTTAGCCTGCAATGCTGCCTTGTAACCATTGTGCCACCATGGATTTTAAATTAAAGGCACACCTTAGTTTCCAAATCAGTTTTCAGCAGCAAGGCTGAGCCTAGAGTTTGCAAAGAGTTAAAATGAGGTATTAATATGGAATTTTCTTGTTCAGAAACTAAACACAGGAAATCATGTCTCCAAACTATATTCGGTATTCCACTTCAGAATGGTTTCCCATTTAGAGTTATTCTGCAGAATTGCTGAACAGTCACCTTTGATGAATAGCTGCCAATTACGTTCACTCCCTTAATCCCTGGGCTTCCTAACACAAGATCTTTAGCACTCTTGTGGCATTCTCCATGGGGTGACTGCTAGGCTGCTCTTAGTTGACTCTATGGGAAGCCTATAGGTTTAATGAAAAATAAATGAATTTTATAAAATGGGAATGCCTTTGATAGATGCCTTAGTTTACTCAAATCTATTAGTCCACGGACACTTTCCAATTAATTTTTCCACTTAAAAAAACATTGTAAGCAACTTTGTGCATTACTGCAACACTGTTTGGGAACTGTAATTCAGGGAGAATAGCATGTTGCTATGGGCAAAGGGCATCAAAAGTGGTACCCTCCCATCAGGCAAATGATAATTGCTCTATCCCGGGACTAAGTAGCTTACATTTCTACAGGGTACTCTGGGTCAATGATAGTGTAGATTCCGAGTATGGATGAGAATTATCCTTGTATGGTGATCACTTTCTGAACATTATGCTCTGAACAGTGGTAATGTTTGTGTGGAGTGAGGTCTGGAGATGCCTGAAGGATTGTAGAATTGTAGAATTCTTGTGAGCAAGTACATGAGAACACACCATAAATGTATGTTATGGCTTATTATGGGTCATGAATCCAGCCACTCTCAACTGTAAATCATGGGATATGGCTTCTTATGCTGTGTGAACCAAGTGTTTCTTTTTAAAAGCATGATAAATTAACTACTGCTTAATTTGATAAGTGAAGCCCATGATCTGGACTGTTTTCAAATTGGGTGTTTGATGTTTATGAACCAAAATTCATATTATTCCATCAAATTAATCTTTCTATCTCAACAAAAAAGCAGATATCTATTCATCTACATCCATCCATCCATATCCATCCATATCTATCTATCTATCTATCTATCTATCTATCTATCTATCTATCTATCTATCTATCTATCTATCTATCTATCACAGCCTCACAGATATGTAAAGTGTGAACTAGCATAGTTCTCAATCAGTAAAAAGAATACAAATCACACTTCAAAACAAGAGATAGAAGGAAATCAGATCTCACATACTGTACAGGTAATAGTGTCTTATTTATGATACATTTGAATATTATTGCTATATGAAGGGCTTTCTCCACATTGTAATCTAGATTTCTCTGAATATAGTATCTTAGTTGTTTGTATAAAAATTAGTGTAATTCTTAATGTCATTTATGATTTCCCCTGAGCACACTACACTGTTGGTATTGATATTAACATTAATATTAACATCAACAGAGGACAATGACTTTGTAGCTTTTCAAAATGATATTTAGTTATTTAAATCAATGAAATGAAATTTCATTGAAATGAAATTTTAACCTAATTTCATGATACAGGTAAATACTTTGTTTATTCCCTTTCTTCGTTTTTCCTTTTTTTCCTTTTTCCTTCCCCTGCTTAAAAATGGTCTTCCTTTTCTTAAAAATGGTCAACAAAAAATAATTTAAAAACGAGCCTTCCTTTTGAAATATAGTAGTCATAGAATCCCCTTATTATTGCTTTCTCAATTTATTTCAATAAAAGTTTATCAGAAGAACCAGCAACATGTGCTACATCTACTATGTGTTTGTGAAATTTGTTCTGCATTATTTGTTGTTGTTAGTTGCGAAGTCATGTCCGACCCATCGCGACCCCATGGACAACATTCCTCTAGGCCAGGGGTCCTCAACCACCGGGCCGCGGACCGGTACCGGTCCGTGGAGCACTCTGTACCGGGCCACAAATTTAAAAAATTTTAAAAAAATGGCGGCTTTCTTCGCCTTCGGTGAATGCTGCTGGGATTGGGGATCAAGGACACAAATGAAAGAAGGGGAGGTAGGAAGCAACCGAAGCCTGTCCTGCTCTCTGGCTCAGCGGCTTCGGTTTCCTCCCGCCTCGTTCCTCTCTCAGTCGCTCTCTCGCTGCTCCACCAGCCCAGGAAGAAACTGCTTCAAAGAAGCCGGGGGGTGGCTTTTCCTGTCGCTGCAGCTCCTCCGAAGCGCCTGTTTACCCCCACCCCGCCCGCTCGCGCGGTTCAATCCACAGTGCTCCGTTCTGCCTGCCTGCCTGCCTGCCTTCTTCGTTTCGGAGCAGCTTCGGCTGAGAATAATAACTATTCGCCTCTTTTTATCAGCCGAAGCTGCTCCGAACGAAGGTAGGCAGGCAGGCAGGCAGGCAGGCAGAATGGAGCACTGGGTTGAACCACACGCGGGCGGGCGGGGTGGGGGTAAACGGGCGCTCGGAGGAGCTGCGGCGACAGGAAAAGCCACCCCCGGCTTCTTTGAAGCAGTTTCTTCCTGGGCTGGTGGAGCAGCAGAGAGCGACTGAGAGAGGAACGAGGCAGACACCTGAGGGAGGGAGGGAGACACCTGAGGGATGGGGCTGAGGGAGGCAGGGCCGAGGCACTCCCTGAACTTGGTGGTTTGCTGGCAGACGTTTTATTACCCGACTAGGTAACAACATCAGATGTTACCTAGTCAGGTAATGAAACGTCTGCAAGCAAACCACCAAACTCGGATTCTTCCCTTTCCCTCCCCCGGTCCTTGAAAAAGTGTTTGTGCTTGAAACTGGTCCCTGGTACAAAAAGGTTGGGGACCCCTGCTCTAGGCCTTCCAGTCCTCTACCATCTTCTGAAGTTCATTTAAAGTTACATCTACTGCTTCAGTGACTCTGTCCAGCCACTTCATTCTCTGTTGTCCCCTTCTTCTTCTGCCCTCCATCGTTCCCAGCATTTGGCTCTTCTCCAGGGAGTCCTTCCTTCTCATTAGGTGGCCAAAGTCTTTGAGTTTCATCTTCAAGATCTGGCCTTCTAAAGAGCAGTCAGGGTTGATCTCCTCTAGGACTGACCGGTTTGATCGCCTTGCACTCCAAGGGACTCGCAGGAATCTTCTCCAGCACCAGAGTTCAAAGGCCTCCATTCTTTGGTGCTCAGCCTTTCTCATGGTCCAACTTTCACAGCCATACATTGCAACTGTGAAAACCATAGCCTTGACTATACGCACTTTTGTTGGCAGGGTGATGTCTCTGCTGTGTAGTATGCTGTCTATTTGCCATAGCTTTCCTCCCCGGGAGCAAGCGTCTTTTAATTTCTTGGCTGCAATCCCCATCTGCAATGATCTTGGAAAACAAAATCTGTCACTACCTCAATTTCTTCCCTATCTATTTGCCAGGAATTGATGCCATGATCTTAGTTTTCTCAAGTATTTGAGTTTTCTTCATTTCTCAAGAATTCAGCCTATGCTGTAACAGCCCCATGCAATGGAAGAGTCACCCAGTAAGTGGTGTGAGGCACATCACACAAAAAAAGAGTGAGATTTTGAGAAGGGGGAGTAGAAGCTTGATATTTTTTTTACAGAAATGATGTAATGTATATTCCTTGAATTTAGGAAAGCAGTGAGGAATCCACAGGCTTTAAATTTCTGCTGAAACAAAATGCTTTAGCCAGTATGGATAATGGTGAGGGCGGTTTTTAAGTTTTCAGTTTCTGAGATGATACAAATAACTTACTGTGTTTTAGGGCATTCTTGCATCAGTCAAGAACCTTTATATTCTTCACTAAATAACCATATATCCTTCTTTCCTTCCTGTCTTTTGTCTCTCTTTCATTCTTTCTCCTTTCATTCTCTTTTTTCTTTATTCTGTCTCTGCCTTTTTCTTTATCCTTTTTCATTTTTCTATCTTCTCTCTTTCTCTCCCTTCTTCTCTTTTTCTTTCTTTCTTTCTTTCTTTCTTTCTTTCTTTCTTTCTTTCTTTCTTTCTTTCTTTCTTTCTTTCTTTCTTTCTTTTCTTTCTTTCTCCTTTTTTGTCTTTCTTTTTCTCTTCTGTCTCTGCCTTTTTCCCTCTCTATCCTCTTTTTCATTTTGCTCTCTTCTCTCTCTTCCTTCCTTCTTCCTTCCCTCTTTTTTATTCTACTAAATGCTAGACCCGAAGACTTTGTCTCATGGAGTCAAGTGCCATTTTAAAGAAGATAAGCAAGCTTCCATTGAAAAGTCAATCTGTGACTTACCTTTTATTTCCCCCCACTTATCACAATAACAACCAAACTATCTATCTGCCACCTCACAAACAGCATAACTTTGATCCAAAGAGGAAGGCTTTGTGTTTAAATGTCTCCCTTCAGCTCATAAACAGGACAATCTAACTAGGTACCATACTGGTTAGTCCTATTTTGTTTAGCCCATTTGAAGTTACAATGGCACTGAAAAAAACGTGACTTATGACTGGTCCTCACATTTACAACCATTGCAGCATCCCCACAGTAACATGATCAGAATTAGGTTGCTGAGCAATTTGGCGTGTTATTACGAAGGTTGCAGAATCTCAGGGTCATGGGATGGCCATCTGCAACCTTCCCGGTGGGCTTCTGAAAAGCAAACTCAGACTAAGACAGGCAAAGTAAGGTTTCTCTTCATGACTGCACGAATCACTTAATGACTACAAAGTTATAACCAAAGGGTTATAAAATTGGGTGAAACTCACTTAGCAACCACTTTGCCTAGCAATGGAAATTTTGGTCCCAGCGATTGTAAGTTGAGGACGATCTATATATATCTATGCATATCTTTCCACCATCTAGACTCTAATGCCCATCTGTCATCTATCCCATCATCCACATCTATCCATCACTAGCAAGCATTCTAAATAGTCTTGATGCCTTGTGTGAAGCTGTTGATCCACCGGAGCCTATCCACAAAAACACTGATGCCAAGTACAAGTGGATTTCCTTCTTTATAATTAACGTAAGTGACAAGAAGTGACCCAGTCACTCTCAACCCCCCCCATCAAACCCCCCCCCCCCCCAATGTTTTCCCCACTTACAATTTCCCATCAAAACACAAGGCTATAATTTCCTGCCTTTCTATGATGGGTTCATTCATAGCCATGTGTCCAAGGTCAATGCGGTGATCTATGTATAGAAACAGAAAAGGAAAGATGGGCACTGCAAAACCCAACACAATTTTACTTTCTCTGTGTTATTTTTAGTCCCCGTTGTTTCCCCAGCAATTCTAACATCTGTTTCCACTTTTCAACCTAGAAACCCACCTGTGCCAAATACTGCAACTCATCTCCATCTAATTAATGCACAATGAAAGAAGACATTAGTGGGAATTAACCCACAGCATTAAGTGAACTAGTTCCTCCTCCCGCTGCTCCGGGGAATGGAGATTAGCCTTTTAACAGTTTGTAACTGCGTCTGTCAATCTTGAGAACTTTCAGGCATGTGGACTTCAACTCCCAGAATTCCCCAGCCAGCCATGGCTGTTGAGAAACACAGGTACAATACTTGTTCCATTTTATTTCTTCCATTTCCATTTTAAGAAGTTTTTGTCTGGACTTTTACTATAGCAAAAGCTACAAGCGTCAAGGATATTTTTAGCATGGGCATTTTCAATAATGAAAACGGAAGAATTTTCAGGAAGGATCTTAACTTATGATAAGTATCTTATCAGCCCCCTTAAGATTAAGTATATGTACTTATATAAGAAGTAGTAAAGAAGGTATAGAAAACACTGCAAAAATGTCTAGTAATTTTCAAGGCCACTGAATTGTTGAAATACTGTACATTCAGTAATAGCATTGGAGGTTGGTTCTAACTAAACATTTTGTAGCGGACTGTTTTGTAGTCAACGTGAGCTTCTGACCAAGACCAAATCCGACCAAAAAAAATCACAACTTTTTTTAATCTTCTCACAAACACATACTTGGGTGGTGATCAAACACGACCCCTGACCCAAAAATTCCTAAAGATGAAACATTAGAAGATGAAGAAATCACTAAAGTTATGGAACGAAGTATGGTCGTGACCAGAAGTTTTACTGTAAGTCCTAGTAAACAAAACTTCCAGTTCCATATACATCCTGAATTTTGAAATTAGCAACATTCCAATTATTTTTCAAGTCAGGTGCCATATGATTATTAAAATTAATATGGTTAAGACTGGCAATGTCGTACCATGCCAAGAATGTATTCACTTGGTTTCCTCTCTGTCATATGTAGAGTCACATTCATCTAACAATCTTTTCCCAAGAATTTCATTGGACTATCAAGATATAGAATCTACTCCTTCTCCTCCCACTATTGTTTATTTATTCTGTGGCAGCCCATGTGCCACAAATTACCATCAAAAACATAATTCAGAGATTAGAAATGGCTTTTAAGGGGTCATTGCATTCATTGGTTGATTTTCAATTCTGATTGTTTTTAAAACAAAAATCCACTCTTCAAATGGTACCAAGATTTGGACTTTGTAAGTCGGTGAAGTATATTATTTAGTAACACAGTGAAATGTTTACTGTAAGTTAGGTTCTATAGTTATTGCTATTCTGTGCTTCAAATGTCACTGAGTCAAGCAGGGAACAGAGGAACCACCCTATAATTGCTTTCTATTGTGTTCTTCCCCTTTCCATTTATCCCACAGTAAACGTTTCTTGCAAGAAAATAATAATAGTGCCATGATACCACTGTAATTAGTGTTTCTTAGCTTAGCCACTCCAATTTACTTCTACTTTCTCCGTCTTTACATCAATAATCTGTTTTATAGATAAGTGAACCGAATCCATCCCAATTATTCTCTCATTCAGCCTATAAGAGTCAATAGACTCCTTCTACCAGAAGTGGTCTTCAGCAGGTTCTGACCAGTTCTGAAGAACCGGTAGAGGAAATTTTGAGTAGTTCGGAGAACCGGCAAATACCACCTCTGACTGGAGATTTTACAGTATCCTTCCCCTGCCACGCCCACCAAGCCACGCCCACAGAACTGGTAGTAAAAAAGTTTGAATCCCACAATTGCCTTCTACCAATGCTAGAATTAGTCAAGGAATCTAACTGGATATTGCTGAGTCTTCTTGAAAATATGTGTAGGAAAATATAATGCAATACAAACAAACAAATGAGATGAAAAAATTGTTGCAAAAATCAATTGCAATGAACAGTTCAGTTATCTCAGGAATTTTTTTGGTATATGAACCGCAATGATGAGAAACTTCTGCTAGATTTTTGCTGATTGATGGGTTTAGTTTGTCTTTAGATCTGGATCTTTTGTAGATGTTTCTGCTTTCTATCTCATCCAGAAATGGTTCAGCTCATGTTTTGAAAGCAGTATCTTTTTTGAGAAAAGTGGTCCATAGTGAAAAGTGAAAGCCTATAATACTTTCTTTTTTAAGTTTAGTGAATATACATCTTCACACCTGTATTTTTAGTCATTACTTACTTTCCACTTCCTACTCAACATGTCAGCTTATAAATCATATGCAGGTAGTGGAATAGATATCTAAAATTTTTTTTCCAACCTCACAAAGTCATCTCTGTCTTTACTTAAAGAAAGGCCTTTATGGTCAGGAGTTTATTTTGTTCCCAAGAGAAACATGTAGCGCTGTTTAACAAACTGTGTTAAATACATTTATTCCATTACTGTTTGTAAGCCACCCAGAGTTCCCTTATCAGTGAGGGGGGCAGCATATAAATTTGATAAATAAACAAACAGCCTTGTATCTACATTATATTTCTTTTGCCCTAGTCCCAACCATCTCCAATTCTTTTGCCTGCAAGCATTTTAGCAGCTATATCAAAAAGAGATCATATGCAGATTAATGAGTTTATTTATTTATTTGTTAAACTTTTATGCCACCTCCCTACAAGGGAACTCTGGGCATTGCTGAGCATGTTATAAAGTAGGTGGCACCGAATACAATGTTAATTAATAAAAATCCTTACTGGTGTGCCCTAATGTTCATTAGAGCAAATATAGGTAAGCCCTTGAGTTACAACTATAACTGACCATTATGGTCATAAATCATGATGGTTGTAGAGAGGGCCACCATGTGGCTGGACCTTTTATGACCTTTATTGCAGGGGTTAATAAGCAAACGTAGTGGTCATTCAGCAAAAACGTGGTTTACCAAAGGCCAGTTTTTGCCCGCAGTGGAAGTAAACGTAAGTTTCTACCAAGATCACAGTTAAATTGTGGTTACATAATCATCGGGCACTGCAAACAGCTGTAAATGCAGGTAGGTTACTGAGTGCCCAAAATGAAGCCAGGTGACCATGAGAGTTGAAACTAGGTTGAAAGTAGCTTTTCAGGCATCAATTATAATATTGAATGGTTGCTAAATGACTGGTCACATAAATTGAGCCTGTATTATATTCACATTTGACTTCAGCCAGTTTCATTAGCTGGGATTTCAACCAATCCAAGTGTTGATCTATTGATTTAATCAGTCACACCCAGATGGATCAAATCAACTCTGACTACATCAGAATATGAGCCACTAATATCTATCCATGTTTATTAGGAGTAAATTCTATCAAGTTTAAGATTTATTTTAGGTGAGCACGCGTAGGTTAATAACTTAGTTTTATTTGCTTGAGAAGGAAGCCTTCTGAAGCCAGAATGGAGAGAGATAAATGCTTGTTCCCGATCTCTTTTACTTCTAGTACATAATTTGATTTCTTTGTCCAAAGCTTCAGCCCTTCAGCACTGGAGTACTGAAGATTTATACACAACTGCCACACTCACTTGGCACAATTAAGTCTAGCGCTCATACACCAGACACCAATCTGGTCAGTGTCTTCTGGCTTTCTGTGCTTGTTCACAGTTGGCATGTCCTTGATAGTTTCAGCACTACAAAGGCACAATTCTAGCTTGCTAGAACCATCTGTGGTATCTTACATAATTGCAGCTCATTGCCTATTATACAATCTGTGGTAGGCATGATACACCTTTTAAAAAAATCCATTACAAAAAATAGGATAAGGCATCATGTGCTATACGTAACTAAAATGTCAGCACTCATAATCTTTCAGGTTTCCCATGTAGATATTTTTTTGGGAGGGGTGGAAAGAAAAGAACAAAATCTGAGTGCAGCTAGTCCTTGATTTACAACCACAATTTCCATTGTTAAGTTGTTAAGTGAATCATGTGGGTTTTTAAGTGACTCTGGCTTCCCTACATTGACTTTGTTTGTGGGAAGATGGACAGGAAGGTTACAAATGGTGATCACATGATGCAGGACACTGCAACTATCATGAATGCATGGTTGTCATGCCCCTGTCAGAGTCTGAATCCGAGGAGGAAGCCAGAGAGCTGACAAGGAGTGGGAGTGTGGCTCCGTTGGCTGTGGAGGAGGCTGGGGAAGGGCAAAGTCCAGCTGAGCAGAGCAGGGGAGAGGTAGAACAAGGGAGAGGGAGTTCAGAGGAAGAGCCAGGCCCACCCCCTCTTCATCCTAGGCCATGCAGGGAGGAATGGAAAAGAGAGCAACATGGGTTGTGTGGCTTACGGGGGAGGAAAGGGCCCTGATTCCCTTCATTAGCCACAGCTGGGAAGACAGTTAAGAAAGGCAGGATGCATGTGCATGCGGCAGGCTGCTGGGAGCAAACGTGACTTTATCCTGTGTTGTGGTGGCTTATCTGTGTTCCTGGAGTCTTCCCAACCATGTGTGTTTTGCTGTGCCTTCAAGTCTGAAATTCTTGCTGCTTCCCTGCCAAACTAATTACTTCAGTTTGGCTTGTTTGGACTTTAAGTTACAGTTTGTGTTGCTCATGTTTTGGCCTTAATTTTCTGCAGTCAAAGGCTATTCCTGGGAGAGTTTTTCTCCAGACAGAAGGTAACCTGGACACTGGGGCAAAGTTGGAGATAATAAAGGGACTCTTATTGCTTATCTGACTGAGTTGCCTCTGTGGCACGCCCAGGTCATAACAATGGTAATTGCTATGTGCCCAAATTTTGATCATGTGATGCTGAAACAATCGTGAGTGTAGAAACTGGTCATTAGTTTTTTCAGTGCCATTGTAATTTTGAATGGTCATTAAATGAATGGTTGTAAGTCAAGGGCTACCTGCATGTTATGGTTCTTTACTTCCCCACCCTCGACTCCCTTTGCATGTATAAATTCTTGGAAGTTCAGGCATGGCCAACATTGAGGATTCTGGGATAATTGCACATAATTGGAGAGCCCCTAGTCCAGAAGACAGATGTAGCCTGACCATTTGGATGGAAACTGATCAAGGGTAGGCTTCAAAAATTTTAGCAAAGGGTTCTCTGCCCAGTTGCTGGGTGGGTGTGGCCATGGTGGGCGTGGCCTAATTAGCCTCCTGCACCACGGCCGGGGTGGGGGACATTTTTGCCTTCCCCAGGCTCCGGAGGCTTTCCTTGAGCCTCCAGGAGGGCGAAAATGGCCTCCCTGGGCTCCGGAGACTCTCTGGAAACTGGCCCATTTCCGGCCTTCCCGAACTTCCTGTTTTTCACCCTTCCCGAACCTCCGTGCGCACCCTGCACTTAACTGCATCCAAAACGGGTTGTGTGGAGACTCCTGGGAGGGGAGGGGCGGAGTGGCTGTGGCCAGCCAGGATTGGGATTTGGGGGTTCTCCGAACTGCAGCCCACCCCTGCAGCCCACCTCAGCCCCCAGCAGCCCACCCCTGAAACTGATCAATGAGAGATTCAACCTGAAAATAAGGAGAAACTTTCTGACACTGAGCACAATCAACCAATAGAACAGAAGTTGCCCTCGGAAGTTGTGGGAGCTTCATCCCTGGAGATCGGACTCCCATCTGTCAGAAATGATCACAGAATAAAGATGGTAGTTCAATCTCCTATAGGCTGAGCCTAGGTGCAAAAGCATTTTCACTCCTTGCAAGGGCCCCCTAAAATAACCATTCTCGCTTTAGAAAGACAAAAAGCCAATAGCATTTGTTCATCTAAAGAAATTATAAGCTGTTGTTATGGATAGCTTTTAAGACAATGGGCAGTTGCTTAATTTTGGCCATAAATACCACTAGCTGGGCCAACAATACCATAGTGACCTCTCGTGGCATCGCAACAGCACTGTAAGTTTGGATCTGATGCTTCAGATCAAAATGTCAAGAAAGAGGAACACTGCATACTTTGCTTTTACTTGGATTTATCATTCTAAATTCATTACCAGAAAAAGACCAGCAAAATGAAAAGATAATTTTGCTCATTTTCATCAGATCATTACTTGATCCTTTACTAAAGCTGGTAGCCTTGAAAATACCCAAACATTTTGGATTTGGCTTGGAAATTCTGAAGTGTGTTGGGGATGCAGAACAAAATGCAATGATGTTTATAACAAATCACAAAACATTCCTGTATTAGAAGGCACGCCTAGCACTCAGAAGCAATCTATCACCATGTTATTTTTTTAAAGAACATCTTGGAAAGATCTTATTTGGGGTCCCAGGAAATATTCATTATTTGCCATGTTCACAATGGGACATTATCTTTTTTACATTTCTGTCATAATATAGGTGAACTAAAACTATGCACGTAAACAAATTGGTGATTTTTGCTATAATTATTGTGAAATGACATTTCATAGGTTGCTTAATACTGTATCTTCTATATATCCATGAGCAGTTATCAGATGTTCACCATGATAACTGATCCATTTGCTCCTAAAAATGCTGAAAATGAGACGTTTACCGAAAAGTACAAACTGTTGATCTATCGGGGCTGCAGACTTGCTTATTTATTATATTGTGCCTCTAGATTTAACTCTGTATTTCTGTATGCCTTATTATACTGTATAATACATATATAACATCCAGATTCCTCTAAAAATAGGCTTATTTTCATTTTATGGAATAAGTGAGGTTCTGATGGCAACTTTAAGTAGGAAAAGTACACAAAAACCATCCAGTTAAAAATGAAGAAATATATTTTTAGTCCACCTTTTAGAGATTAAAATATCAGCTATCTTATGCTTCAAATTCTGTCAGATGGTATGACTGAAAAACATGGATGTGCAAATACACGTTCAAGGAATACCTGACTTTGAGTCACCAAAGAGAATACTATTGTTCATAAATATCACTTACAAAATCACCTGGTAAAATCAGAGGTGGTATTCAGCAGGTTCTGACCAGTTCTGGAGAACCGGTAGCGGAAATTTGGAATAGTTCGGAGAACCAGCAGTAACCTTCCACCAGGAGTGCGGAGGGAACGGAGATTTTACAGTATCCTTCTCCTGCCACACCCACCAAGCCACGCCATGTCCACCAAGCCACGCCCACAGAACCGGTAGTAAAAAAAATTTGAATCCCACCACTAGGTAAAATATGCTGGCATTAATAAAACTAGTCATTTCAAATCTAGCCACAATTAGCTGGTTGCTTAAGTTTTTATTTTTTATTTAGTGTCTATGAGATATGTGGACAATACAATATAGGACATTGGTATATGAATTATGTAGCTTGAACTGAAGAATCAATTCTGAGCAATCAAGTGATTGATTCCTAATGTGAATCAAATGCTGGACAACAAGTGGGAGATATAAAGAGGTGAATTGGTGAAAGGTAGATACTTATAGAAATGTTATTAATCAGGGCATGTTTCATATACACTTAATAAACAAGAGAAACAATCTTGAAGTAGGACTGCAGGAGTGATTATGTAGATATCAGCTCGGCAATAAAAGAGAGTAGAGGATAAGGAAAAAAACTCAACATTGCCCTATCTTGATTCTCTTCAATATAAGAGAGGGGCAAATAAGCTCTGTCAGGCTTTTAAGTTTCCTTTATATTTATACTTATCTATTTATATTTCACATTTTTGAACCTCTTTATCTCCCTCAAGAATTTCTATAATAATTTCTATGATACATGAGAGAATTTTGATGATCGGATAATGGTGATGGATGAGTTATGTTCCATCAAATCCATACTGATTTTAATGGTCACGTAGGTAGATTTTTTTGCAGTACAATTTATCTCCAACCTGGTTTTTCTTCCTCCCTTGCCCATCATTACAGCCTTCTCTAGAGAACCAGGTTTTTGTTAATGTGCCCAAGTAACATAATTTGAGCCTGGTCCTTTGTCTCTTGAGTTTGGGTTAATTTGTTGGATGATCCATTTCTTTGCCTTCTGTATGTTTTATACTTCCCATTTTCTAGATTATAAATCTCTTATTATACCACATTAAGTAGAGCTTCAATGCTTTTTGGAATGCTTACTTGAAGGATCAACACACAAGTACGTATCTTCAGCTGCATCTTGAAATAGTTTAAAAATGTGAAGCTTAAACAGATCTAGAAGACCTTCAAGATCCCTGTTATTCTATTCTATTCTGATTCTGGGCATTTTTGACCCAATGATAGTACTGTACTTTTGTCAGGCTACCAAGGAAGTATGTATTCTCATATCTATGTGATGTCAGATATTCCATGATCTCTTCTACATACCTTTCAATGTAAATGTACGTTGTTATGGTACAATCTGATTTGACAATTACTATTAAACAATGAACTTAATAGATGCTACAAAATGTTAAAGGACATTGAACAGTAAGTCAACTGTTCCTCAACGGCAGTATAATCAAAATAGCAAGGGTGAAATTATACAATGTTCGCTCTTTTAAGACTTTGAGGCAGACTAATGAGCACTTCTCTAAACTACACATCATGTTAGACCTTCTCACCTCCCTCTCATTTTATGAAATGAAATCCTAGTGAAGATGGGAAAAGAAAGAAAAGCAAAAGTGCATTCTGTCTAGTAATTCAAAATAACCGTACCGAAGACGCATAACTATTTCAGTCTGCCTAGCCACTGAACCATCAAATATGTTACTGCCTCTTATGGGATCTTACATGCCTGTGTTTCCATATTACCTACCTGAGCAACATTTCTCAGAATGAATTTCTCCAGTTGAATAATTTTACATCATTATTTCACCAGAGTCCTTCAAAGTATTGTGGGTGACACCTGAGTCTCAATGAGGGTACTAATGTTATAATTATCACCTTAAGTTGCACATTAAAACAGCCATCTCTGAAGACCAACCAGAATACAGAAAGATATTTGTAACACAAAGACCAAGGCTGCATTTCACAATTCCTGTTTTGACAACTAGTTCTCCTGTTGCAAAACTGAAATGGATATGAAAGGATTAAAGTTGGTGATGAACATGCCAGTGGAACAGCACATTTTCCTCCCATGACTTCCTAGCTGAAAGCATCTACCTTATCCCAAATGATACTAAAGGATGCTAAATCACCATTTTGTACTGTCAAGTCACACTTTGGTCTCATAATTTTGGGAATTTTGTGTCTCAGGAGAGGTGAAAAGCAGTTGTTTAAAGGGCTGGAAAGCATCATCAGCAAAATGGTGAAAGGGGAATTTTCAAGAAAAATTATGCCCCAACACTTTCCTGAAATTTATTACGAAGTTTCCAGTAAGCATTTTAGGTTTAGATTAACACAGATCGTTTTGTGGAGTCCTTGGTGGTCTTTGAATTTATTGTTTTCCTTGCAGATGTTGTTTTCCCGCAGCCCTGAAGATATGACCTAGTTAGGTAATGAAATGTCTCCAAGTAAGCAGCCAAGGACTGATGGAGAACACCTAGGGACTGCACGGTTATTAATCCTAACCAGAGGGTGGTATTCAGCAGGTTCTGACCAGTTCTGGAGAACCGGTAGCGGAAATTTTGAGTAGTTTGGAGAACCAGTAAATACCACCTCTGACTGGCCCCGCCCCCATCTATTCTCTGCCTCCCGAGTCCCAGCTGATTGGCTGGGTCATCTTTTGTTGCCCTGCACAGGACAACGGAGCTGGAAATCAGGTTAGTAGGGTGGGGAGGGAATGGGGATTTTGCAGTAACATTCTCCCAGGAGTGAGGTGGAAATGGAGATTTTGCAGTATCCTTTCCCTGCCACGCCGACCAAGCCACACCACACCCACCAAGCCATGCCCAAAGAACCAGTAGTAAAAACATTTGAATACCAACCCTAACTCTAACCCTAACCCTGATCTACTGATATTCTCTTCGATTGGAGAATATATTGTGGTGTCTTATTTTAAACAGTATGATTCATATTGTCGATTCTATACATTTAGTTTCCTTTCCAACCATTTGCAAGTTCTATTCTCTTTGTGCATCCCCTTCTATTCCTCCCTCAGCTCTTCAAATAGATTATGTCTACATTGGGACAATGGACGGACATTATGATCTAAGAATCTCTAGATTCTTAAGTGTTGAACAGATTATAATTTTAAATAGGTCGATGATCTAAGAATCTCTAGATTCAAGAGTTGAACAGATTATGGTTTTAAATAGGTCTATGTTAGACATAGGAATTAGGAAATGTTGAGACCCAAGACTACCATAATACCATATATACCATGCTCTAGATCCCATGCTCTAACCCTAACCTAACCCTAACTCAATTTGGGAGGAAAATCTCTGGAATATTAGCTGGGCTATAGACTAATAAACTCACCAACAACTGTTCCTGAGCCCAAGATCTGAAATTCTAATGTACTAAGTGTACCTCTCCTCCTTTCCTCAAACTGACACATTGCAAATTTATTCTAAATTTGAATGCCGGTGCTTATCATTAATTGCATTTCTAAATAACGTTCTGGCATTTTTGAAAAATCATCTCTGACTTGAAAAAAAAGGTGTCATTTGAACTCTGAGTTCTTTAATTTATTCATGTTGCCTATCTTCCAGAGAATTAAAATGAATAAGCAACATTCATCAATTCAATGCATATAATTTTATGCAACTCCTTTGAACTTGGGACTGTTGTCAACAAGATACGGGGACAGCAGAGGATGAGATGGACGGATAGTGTCAACACAACGAACATAAATTTGGGCAAACTCTGAGAAACAGTGAAGGATGGGGGAGGCTATGATCCATGGGGTTATGAAGAGTCTGACACAACTGAATGACAATAAAATGGATTGGAGACAGGGTTACCACCTACCATCTGTCATTAGTAAAAAAAAAACCTGTTTCTACTCAGTCATTAAATGCAGATCAAAAGGGTTGTGTTTTTTTTTCAGTCTGTAAACACTGGTTTTGGTCTGAAGGAAAAGTACTCCATCCAGTCTACATAAGCTAGTAGGGATCACACTATTAATTGCCAGTTCAATAAAGCCAGCATGTCAGGTATGGAAAACTAGTACTAGGATTTAATGAGAGAAATTCCACGTGATTGCATAAACAAAACCAGAAATTACAACAATTAATTTCAAGGTAATAGCTATAGCAATAGCACTTAGACTTATATACTGCTTCACAGTGCTTTACAATCTTCTCTAAGCTGTTTAAAGAGTCCGCCTATTGCCCACAACAATCTGTGTCCTCATTTTACCCTCTTTGGAAGGATGGAAGGCTGACTCAACCTTGAACCTGGTGAGAATTGAACTGCCAAACTGCAGCCAGCAGTCAGCAGACATAGCTTGTAGTACTGCATTCTTTATTCATTGGGTTACACCCCAGACCATTATAAAAAATGGACCATGTCTGTTCACAGGCATTTGGCAGAGACCAAATCGAATCAATAAATCAAATTGGAAGATCTACCTCAAGCAGCTGCATTTCAGAATTTATGAACAGCCCGGCTTGTCTGAATGCTATCCCACATAGGAAATCATAATTCAAACTATTTCATAATTATGAAAAATTGAATATTTGGGAAAAGACTTGGCTGGAAAATCAGTAACATTCTGAAGAAAGTTCAATCATGTAAAGCAGGGCTGTTAAACTCCGTGGCCCGTAGGCTGGAAGCGTCATGTGCTGGCCACGCCCCCACCTGGGTTAGCGAAAGGGGAAAAAGTCCCGATATGTCATGTGATGCCGCGAGTTTGACACCCCTGATGTAAAGAATCAACAAGAAAGAAAACAGTGCAGCAACAAAATAGTGGGGTAGGATAACATTTTGTGTTCTTTCACTCACCAGGTGAGAAAGAGCACTGGTCTACTGAACAGTGATGAGGAAGATTATCTCCAACTATAATCAGGGGTGGGATTCTATCAGCACCTATTCGCTAGAACCGGCTGCTAACATTCTAAGCAGTTCGGAGAACCGGTTGTTAGAAGAAATTACTGGCCTAATCCTGTAAGGAAGGGAGGAAGGAAACATTCTGGTGTTGCTTACAGAAACTGCCTCTCCATTAAACCTTATTACATTCTTGGCAGGACTGGACTTCCTGTCTCAGGAACTTCTCTGGAATTTTTCCCCCCTCCTTTGCTGGTACTTTGCTTGTGTGGAGTGACCATTCAAAGTTACAATGGCACTGAAAAAAGTGACTTATGACCATTTTTCATACTTGCAACTGTTGCAGCATCCCCACAGTCATGAGAGGCCAGGCGAGGAGATGTGTGCCTCGATGTGAGTGATATTGAGTTGGCCACATCCACCCAGTCACACGACCACCAAGCCATGCCTACCACCTAAGCCATGCCCACAGAACCAGTTGTTAAAAATTTGAATCCTACCTGGTGGGGAGGGAATGGGGATTTTACAGTATCCTTCCCCTGCCACGCCCACCAAGCCACGCCCACCAAGCAACACCCACAGAACCGGTAGTAAAAAAAATTGAATCCCACCACTGACTGTAATGGTGCCTGTATTTAAGCCCCCCACCCAGCAATTTTGGATGAGGGTTATACCTTGTGATTCTTCTGAAAGATAAGAATCCCCCCTTTTCACCCATTTAATGCTGTAGTTGAGGAAAGAAAGAAAAATCTTCGAAGAAACTATGCAGGAAACTGAGAAATGTGGGTGTATGGGCAGCTTTACTGCGCAAGTGAAACAGGCTAGAAATAATGAATCCTGTGAGATATTTTTATCCAGATTTCAGTTTTAAAATGAGAAGAGTGGGAGCACTTTAAAGCAGAGTTCTTCCCGTTAGCAGAAAAGAAGCAACATAAAATACGATTTAGTATAGTTTAATAGAATTAAGCGAGTTTGTCTACAGTTCATGTAAGCCTCTGGTCAAAACCATGTTTTCATTAAACAAAATACATTGCAATTTTTTTTTAAATGGGTTTTTGTTTCTTTACTGCTTCTTGTTTGTCCTGGGAAAGATAATCGAGTGGAGGATTTGTTAACACCTAGAAACAAACAAGGTAATTGCTAGAAGCCAGTATGGGTTTCTTAAAAACAGATAATGCCTGACAAAACTTACTGCTTTTTTTGATAAAGTAACTAAATTAATGGATCAGCGAAATGCTGTCGATATAATATACTTGAACTTCAATAAGGCATTTGACAAAGAAGACTATCACCTACTTCTTTTTAAGCTAGAACAGGGGTGTCAAACCGGCAGTCTGCAGGCTGGGTGCATCATGCACAGACCATGCCTGCCCAAGCTCTGCAAAGGGAAACAAATGTTGCGATACATCACGTGACAGCAACGTGATGCGGCGATTTAAACACCTGTGAGTCAGAACAATGTGGGATAGACAGTACTACCACCAGATGGATTCATAATTGGCTGACCGAGTGCCTGTTGTGGGTAGTCCTCAACGAAACTACATCTAAATGGAGAAAAACATGCAGTGAGGGTACCTCAAGCTTCTGTCTTGGGCCCAATATTCTTCAACATCTTCATAAATGATCTAGTTTAGGGATGTCAAACTCAATTTCATTGAGGGCCACATCAGGGTTGTATTTGACTTGGGGGACTAGGGTGGGCATAGCCAGCTCAATGTCACTTGTGTCAGGGGCGCCTTTGGTGACCCAAGTGCTCTGCCAATGAAAACAGGTTCCTGAGTTCCGTTTCGGCTGTGACGGCTTCCTGCAGCCCTCTGCCGGCAAAAACAGAGCCTAGAAGGGCCATACACGCTCTGTTTTCAGCTGCAATTGCCTCCTGCAACCTTCTGCCACGGAAAATGGAGCCCCATTTTTGTTGGCAGAGGCATTGCAGGCCGGACCTTCGCTGTTTCCAGAGTGGCCCTGCAGGTGAGATCTAAGCAATCTGTGGGTCAGATCACCCTGAATGCGACAGCACCCCTGAGGTCCGAAAGGTTGGCGACCCTTGCTCTAAGGTATAGTTCTCCAATCTTTCCACTTTTGCAAACCAGCGATGTGTTTGTGTGTGAGAATGAATAATTTGGCATGAGTGGCTGGCACGAGCGTGCATGTGCTTGCCCACCCATCACGCCAGTGGGGATGTATACACACTCTCACCTGCCACTTTTGCCAACTGGTTCTGATTTGGCTCACAGCCCAATAGTGGGCCGAAGGCCAGGAGTTGCCCCCCCCCCCCGCTCTAAGGCATCAGAGGGCAGGACAAGAAATAATGGGTGGAAGCTTGTTAAAGAGAGATCCAACCTAGAAATAAGGGGAATTTTTTTGACAGTGAGAATAATTAGTTGAAGGAATGTTTGCCTCCTGGGGTTATGGGTACTCCATCACTGGAAGTTTTCAAAAATATACCAGATTGTCATTTGACTAAGATGGTATAAGGCTCCTGCCCTGAGTAAGGTGTTGGACCAGTCTTTTGAAACCCAATATTCTATATTTCTGGGTTTTTTTAAACATTATTTAAGAGTTCACCTAAATGTAGCACTGCTGTCTTCTATGAGTGTTAAAACTGACCAGAAGGGCACATCTAAATAAACAAAGAAATAAACAAGAAACATTCAACAGGGCATAAATAGCTTTGAGGCACCAAAATTGCATCACCTGACTGTTAGATTAAAGATCCATCTGCCACAGTAACCCATCTCAACCCAAGCTAGAATAAATAGAATACAAACCACAAGCAGAATAAATATTTTGACAGCTTGTCTTTTCGTTGTCCTCAACACTCAATTCTCAGAAGGATTTTATTCAAATGGGTATTTTTCCCTGTATGCTCTCTGTCTCTATTAATTTTCCTGCATGATTCCTAGTCAAATGGGTGAACCCATTATTGGCCTTGAAAAATGGCCAAGCATTTTCAGGGATTCTCTCACTGCATGTGTTCAATGAACTTTGAAGGAGTTTAGTGCAAATTCTGTCCGAGGCACTGTGAAAATACCCATGTCTTTCTCTACAAAGGTATACAATGTGTTTCTGGGCAGGAAGATTTATGCTTTTTTTTTTAAAAAAAAATATATTAATTATAAACATTAAAAACATTGAATGTGGTGGTCTTCTTTGACATACATTTCAGTCAAAACATTTTACCTTAGAAAAAATCAAAAGCTATAAACATTTATATACATACATACTTAGATATATACATTTAAGCTTTGTACCTTTTTAGTTCTTTTTCTCATCTCTCAGGTCTCTCACCCCTTTTCTATTTCATCTTAAATTCTTATTTCAGTTTTGTGAACTCCTTTTCATGTCCCTCCAAAAAGAGAATTTATTCTATACTTTATAATATTCTGATTTATCTTGTTCTTTCAATTCTAGTGTCAACCTATTCATTTTGGCGCATTGGAAAACCTTATCAATCATAGCATCTTCACTTGGAATTTCATTTGCTTTCTAATTTTGGGTCAGGTAGACTAGCTAAAATGTATGGAAGCCAATCGCCCAACTTTTGGAGATGCTTGAAAGAACGGGGCACTTACTATCATATAAAATAGCTCAGGAGTTTTGATACAAAACTCAGGAGTTTTGGTCTTGGCTAGAGGGAATGACGGGATTAAAAATTAGTTATACACTTGAGATGATCTTACTAGGAATAATGGAAAGGAACTTTAGCTAAGCTGATACCATCTAATTATACACATAATCACGGCAGCAAGAATAATATTCACCCGAGATTTATGCTTTTAAATGTCACTGTAGGCAGTCCAAAGAACCGAAATGGCCAGAGATTAGCTAGGAACAGTGGTGGGTTGCAACTGATTTAACAACCGGTTCGGTGAGCACGTGCTTAGCACGCGTGTGCTTAGTATGCACGTGTGCCTAAAGCACTTGCACGCAGCACTGAAAATGGAGCATTTAGGTAAGCTCAGCTGCTTACTTTCCAAGTCAGCAAGAGGAAGGAGAATCAGCTGTGCCGTACTGATTGTCAGAACTACCGGTTCGCCTGAACTGGTCCGAATCGGCAGTAGCCCACCACTGGCTAGGAAAATTGTTTTTGGATACCAGATTGATTTCAGTGTATTTGACAATCTTCAGTTCTGGCTTAGATGTGTGTTTGAATGATTGGTGCCTGATTATGATATATTGTAATTTGGTTGGGTTTTTTTTTTTTTTTTGTCCCAACTGTTTGTTGCCACTCTTTACACATTCTATGTTAGAAATGTCTCTCTGGTTTGGTGGCAGATTTGTTAGGGTCAGAGGATAGGAAGGGTCTTCAACAGTTATTGCAACCAATTTACAGTATGCAGCAGGTGTCAAGAGTCAGATGGCAGAAAATGTTACTGCAACCAATTTATTTCACATCCTATTCTTTTCCAACTTGTACATTTGTTAGGACTGCACAGTTAAGTGTAAAAGCTTATATATGTAAATGCAAGCTGTAAGTGTAAGTTGTTATGGGTACTGCAGCCATAGCAACAGTTGCCACTCTAATTTCATATTATTATGCCACGTTATTTAAAAAAAATCAAATAAGACTGATATTCTCTCTAGTTTATCCTGTAGCACTTAACTTCTGCTATTAATACTGGGAAATTCAAAAATATATCTGTGTGAAACAAATGGAATGTCTTACCGGTATTAAAGATGCTATTTACCGTACTAATTCAATAAGATAGGTTCTTTTATGCAAATCACTTTGGTGACACTATGCTTTCTTATCTCTTTTCAGCATTCTCATGTTATTAACTGAAGTGACAAATTGAATACGATTTAGTGCATGTCGGTCATCCTAATTGTCTCTCCCTTTATGATGAATCCCATCCCACAGAATGTATTTTTATTAAAATGATTTTTTTTAAATGCCCACCCCATTCAGAATTAGCATTCCAAATGTAGAATTTTGAACTTAGGAAGTAATGAAAATACCCAATTTGAATAGTTTTTAAAATAAAATTAAGTAGGAAAACGAAGCTAGTAAAGATTCTCAAGTCAACATCAACTAGTCATTACATCTAGAGACAAAGCAACTATGAGAAATATCAAAAGGCAAACATTGTTGTCAGCGACCACTGTATATGCTATGAAGATGCATAATCTCCAGGCTGGATATGCTGATACTTGTATTTTGCTTGTATGAACAACAATGCAACATATACACTGATCTGCCTTGAGCCTTTGTTTTTAGACCCATTGAAGCTCTTAAGTCAGAGAAAGTAAAGGGACATTGACTTCTGTTGTTGCCTCCAAAATATACGGAGTCGGTGTCATGAAACAACCAAGCAGCATTGGGGATAGTAGCTCAAGGACAATCTACCCATCACACTTGAAGATTTAAGGACTGCAGCATTATCTCCCTCTGTAGGCTACTAATTGACTAAACCACAAAAGAATTAGAATTAGAATTCTTTATTGGCTAAGTGTGATTGGACACACAAGGAATTTGTTCTTTGGTGCATATGTTCAAAACAAATGGGACTTGTGATAAAAAAAAGATATCTTTCTCACTGTTTCTCTTCACAAATGATGCCCCCCACCCCAAAGTATCTTTAGCAGGACCCACAACCTATGTCTGATATTTATTGATGAATTTACAAGCTGACTGTTATGTGGTTAGAAAGGGAACACTAAATCTGGGGTGATTTAGGGAATCATAATAGTGGTTAAAAGCTGGGGCATATAGCTTGACATCTGTCAAGCATAGCAGCAGTATCCCAAATGCGATTTTTTTTTTAATCTCAAAAAGCAACTTGGCTTTCTTTTCTTTGAAAATCTTTAGCTTCTCATCCAAAAAGTTTCTGCAGTTCATAGCTCAAGAGCTTCTCGGATGAGAAGCAAAACATTTTCAATGAAGTCCACATTGTCTTTTGGAAAAAAGCATCTTTGGGATAACAATGATCTGGATGACTGAGAATCTCCATATCTCCACACACAGCAACAGTGATATCTGGAAAAACAAAATTTTGATTTAATGTCATTTGCATTTAAATTGAATTGGTATGAAACATAGCTAATGTAAGTATTCTGCCTACATGCCTTTTTAAACACTACTTCCTCTTATATTAAACACTTTGATTCATTAACAGGTTTTTGACTTTCCAAGACTTCTGTATTAAGATCTTAGCAGCTTATTGAATTGAGTACCTCTAGGCCAGTGATCCCCAACCTTTTTTACGCCGCGGCCCGGTACCGGCATCAGCTGGGCGCCACGGCCCAGTACCGGCATCAGCTGGGCGCCGCCATCTTTTTTGATGAAAAAGTGCTTCCGGTGACCTCACCGGAAGCACTTTTCATCAAAGATGATGGCGCTGCGCTCGGTGAGCTTTTCCGGTAGAAATGGCTTTCTACCCAGAAAAGCTCACCGAAGCGCTGGCGCCGCCATCTTTTTTGATGAAAACGTGCTTCCGGTGAGCTTTCTACCCGGAAAAGTTCACCGGAAGCGCTGGCGCCGCCATCTTTTTTGATGAAACGTGCTTCGGTGAGCTTTCTACCGGAAAAGCTCACCGGAAGCACTTTTTCATAAAAAGATGGCGGTGCCCAGCAAGCCAGCGGCCCGGTAGGACTTGTTCCGCGGACCGGGACCGGTCCGTGGACCGGTGGTTGGGGACCCCTGCTCTAGGCTACATCCAGACAGTATTTCAGGACATTTCCTTCCTTCCTTCCTTCCTTCCTTCCTTCCTTCCTTCCTTTTTGTAACTAAGTCAAGGTGGTAAAAGTACATATATTGTTGATAACGTCAATGCCAAGCAGTATGCACTACCACTAAGCAAATATGATGGGACTCAATAATTCAAATTAACAGAGTTGGGAGGGACCTTGTAATCATCTAGTCCAACCCTCCGCCCAAGCAGGAGATTCTACACCATTTCTGACAGATGGCAGTCCACTCTCTTTTTGAAAGCCTCCAGGGATGAAGCTCCCATAACTTCTGAAGGGACGCTGTTCCATAGGTTGATTGTTCTCACTGTCAGAAAAATTCTCCTTATTTCTAGGCTGAATCTCTCCTTGTTCAGTTTTCATCCATTATTTCTTGTCTGGCCTTCAGGTGCCTTGAAAAATAACCTGACTCCATTCTTTCTATCTACTATTCTGTCTAGTACTGTCTACTACAATAAACTGTCTACTACTCATAGTCACTTGACACTATAAGCTATCCTATCTTTACAGACTTTTTAGTATTTGTAGTAGTCTTTCCCAGCCTGGGAAATGCATATATATCATTCATATATGTGGACCAACTCTAAGAATTCTCAGGCCCAAGCTTTGTGGAATGGGACAACTTGCCTTGGCCAACTTGCCTTGGCCAACTTGCCATGACTAACTCGCCAGCAGACAATTCAACAGTACAATTTAATTATTTAAAATAATTTAAAAAATATTTTAATTTTTGTCATTCACATTTCGTTCTGTTCCTCCTTTTGCATCCTTTCTTTAATGTTCTATTCCACCATTTCTTCGATATTAAGACATTTATTTTATTGAGTTATTTTATTTTGTCAAGCGATTATAGGATAACAGGTATAAGTATAAACATAGTTATGAATACATGAAATGGATACATATAAGAGAAATAAAAAGAAACAATAGGACAGGGATGGTAGGCACGTTGGTGCGCTTATGCACACCCCCTACAGGCCTCTTAGGAAAGGGGTGAGGTCAATAGTAGACAGTCTAAGGTTAAAGTTTTTGGAGTGTGGAAAACCACAGAGTCAGGTAGAGTATTCCAGACATTGACCACTCTGTTGCTGAAGTCGTATTTCCTGCAATCACATTTGGTATGGTTTACCTTGATGTAACTCTTGTCCTGTAGCAAGGTGGCAATGACAAGTTGGCCATGGTGAGTTGTCACCGACCCCAAGCTATACTGGCTGAAGAATTCTGGGAACTCTCCACCTCTTAGAGGTCTCCAAACTTTCTTCCAAGGAGAAGACTTGTGGACTTCAACTCCCAGAATTCTCTAGCCAGTATAGCTGTCTGGAGAATTCTGGGAGTTGAAGTCCACAAGTCTTAAAGTTGCCAAGTTTAGGGACCTCTGCCTTAGAAATTGCTCAGTTTGAGAGAAATATTTTCTGTAGTACAAGGAGCAGATTTTGGAGAATTTTTGTGGCGAAACAGTAACATTGCCTCAAGAGAAGGAAGACTTGGTTGTTTACTGAACATTCATTGACCAAAAAAATTCAATCCCCATATAAATGATTGAGGTGAAATTAGAATGGAGGGAAGAAGACACATGTGATCGAGGAGCTATGTCGAATGTGGCCTGCTCCCTTGACGTTACTCCCTGCCGAAGCACATTGTGGAGCGCTGCCTGAAGGGCTGTCTTGCTTTCCTCGACACAGTCTTCGCATTCTTTGTGAAACTCTTCGAAGTATTGGATGTGTGTTAGAAGTTTGGGGTCACCCAGTCTTGACTGGATGGACTTGAAGTTGTTTTCGCTGCGTCTCCACCGTGCAAAAAGGGCAAGTTTCTCAGGGGGCAGTATTGGGGCATCACAGATCTTCTCAAGCTTCGCCCATGAGTCTATGTAACGGCGATATTGCTGCTGCCAATCGTTCTTCAAGTGTTCTTCCATGGATTTGGTAAGCTTCTTACTATTTCTGAGGTCGTAGGCTTTCGGAGGTATCACAGTTTCTCCATAGGGTTGGACATCTAAAGGCGGTTATTGGGAATCAGGCGTCATGTTTACAACAAGGGTGGGTGGAGGATTCGGGTCTTTTGGTACATCAGAGACATCTGTCATGGCTGAGGAAGTTGCCATGCTTCAAATTGGCAAAAGGTGACGTTGGAAAAATTTAGTGGTTTTCTGTGCAATTCCTTTTTTTTTTTTTTTGTACTAGGGTGCACTGCAAGCAGGTAGCAGAAAGTAGAATTGCTGATGGATGTAATACTTGAGCACGTAGGCGACACTGCAGAGTCTGGGCGATGCTAGCACAGCACACAGTATGGCTGCTTCTAGGGTGCATTGTGAGCTTGCGACAGAAGGAGGCACTAGAGGTTGCATTGTGAAGTCTGAAGACTAGAGGGCTGAAGGCAGAAATATGTGTATAAGGGTTGCTTGCTTCACAAGGTGGCAGCAGAGGGTCAGGAAGACACTGTGTTAGGTTGAAGACACTGTGCCCATGTTAGGTTGCAGTTACTCTTGGGACCTTTGAATTAAGTTGATTAAATGGTGCACAATAGTTTCAAAAAGGATAATCACTCTGGTCAAATTGAATAAATTGTCCACAGTTGTTTCAAAGTGGGTTATCATTAGAGAAACACTCTGGTCAATATTTGAGAAACTGTGTCAAAGTTTGGGAAATTTCTTCTTGACCACCAGATGGGCTGTAGGCTGATTTACCAAGATGTGGTGCTGCCCGTTAGGAGAGGGGTGGCTGGGTCTCAAAGGTATTTAATCCTTACTCGATTGAAGAGAAATTAATCAAACAAATACAACAGTTCAAAGGGTTAGTTGCAGTCCTTGTTATGCTTAAAATTTTCCTACTATAGAAATAAGATAGATAAACTGTATGCTTCACGATGGAAGGGAAATTGCTTGATATATAGCCCCAATAAAACCGGCCAGAGAAGGTTTTACAGCCTGCATTGTAAATGGCAGGAAGCCTCATGGAAAAAGCTGGCTAAGATAGAGGAAAACACATCCTTTGTCTTTACTCCAGGGCACAAGCTAATTTGGTAAATTAGTTTTCGTAGAGTTAGGAAGAGATGAAATAAAGGAAGCTGCTTGTCTGTCCCTTGAAAGATGGGAAGTTTGCTTTCTCTCTTGTTATTTAAAATGAGTCTTTGAAATAGCAGGAAGAGAAGTTGAGCAGAGAAAAGGGGTGGGTGGGTCAGAAAGTTCTTTGTTGGTAGCATGTGGGGGACTCCAGCCCCTCCCACCATGCAAACAGCATGTAGAGAGTTTAAAACAAAGGGGTTTGATGAGATATTTTAATGACTGACTTCCTGTGGAAGCTTTTGGTTGGAATGGCTAGCTAGATGTAGTCTTTGTCTCAGAAGGAAAAAGGAAGTAAAAGGTAGCAAATTGTCTTCAGTTGCTGAAAATTGTAGATTCAATTGTGTTTGAAAAAAAAAATTGTAGGTAGTAACTGGAGTGAAACAGGGCAGATGGGTAAACCTGGCTCCTCCCTTTGTTTTACAAATTGAGTCTTCCCTGTTAGGAGTTGTAATTTGAGACAAAGCACTTCTCTCGCTGTAGAGAAAAGGAGGGGGAATTTGCCTCTCCTTGGCTTGATGCGAAGACAAGGGAATCCTGCCTCAGTAACAAATCTGATAGCTTTTGAAAGCCAGAGCGTAGGATATTTGGAAAGTCTCTTGCACAAAAGGGGAGGGGGAATTCTTGCTCTTCCCTGTAATTCAAACTGGGGCACAGAACTTAGCATTCAACATTCACTCCTGGCTTCAATATTACTTGCTTTATCATAAATCCAATTAACAATTTTACTTTTCTGATGGGTTAGGACTCATCTTTTACTTTTCTGCATCTTGTACAGAGGTGGATTTGTAAACTGTACAGATGCAGAGAGATGAGAACTCAACAAGACATCCATAACAAAGAACATTTATTGGTTCATCAGGTATCCTCATAACTCATGTTTGTGATGAAGTTTTTCTTTTATGACCAATCCTTTGTATATCTGCCTTGTAGTAAAAGATGGTTATCTCCTTACCTATCTCATAATGATAGAAAAAAGGTGCTATGAGAGTTCACACAAAGAATGAGGAAAACGTTCCCCAACCCCTCGAGGGTCAATTTAGTGACCAATCAGGATTACAGATGTGGCCATGTGACATGAACTATACTTACCAGGATACATTTAACTACATTTACCATGATGCATTCCCTTAAGGGGACAGCTCATAATTCCTAAGTAACTATCCAATTCTCATAGACTGGCTGGGACAGCACAGTAGTTTTTTCCCCAATGGAAAATTATGAGGAATACTAGATATCCAAGGTTCTCTGTTTGAAAAAAATTTTTTTTAAAAAATATATATTTTTGTCCTCATATTTTTAGGAGAAAGAGGCATTTTTTGCTCCTTATGAATCTTTTTAAAAAAATAGCAGAATAGTTATGGTATTATGAATTACATTCAGGCATAATCTGAGAGAGCAATTGATAATGGAAAACCTTTTTTGCGTGTGCAGAAAATGGACTCTGTGTTACAGTATTAAACTAAGTGTTTCTTATATCCTTGGAAGAAAATCAGGAGTCATTCTTTGGATAAATATTTTTGTTTTCTTCTTTTTCTTTTTATCTTTCTGCACCTCTATTTCCCTTTCTCCTTCTTTCTGATTGTTAGTTTATGTTGGTTTTTATTTGTACATTTTGTAAAATATATTACATTATTATATTCGAGAATGGCACAAAATGAATCAATACAATCTGAAGATAGAGATCTTTTATGTGATAACAAAACTAGTTCAGCAAAAAGTACAAATAAAATGATTATCTTAAAATGGACAGTTTTCCATGAAAAGGAAAACAAGCAATGGGCCCCTTACAGTTTTTGAGAGTAGATGTCTGTAATAAATTCAGTGTGTATATACCTACCTATCAATTTAAAGTGCATGCTTCCTCAATCATAAAATTATTTTAGGTGATTTATAGAGTATGATTAAAATGTCAATTAAATAATCATAACCAACAGAGACAAAATTAACAACGAAATACACAATTTTGTATTTGGTATTCTCTTGTCTTTTCAAGCGCTGTTGGCAAGCTTTATCCTGAAAGGAAGAATAATTTATTTGTTGGAATCAAAAAACACAGTTGCACAGCTCCATATAAACTATTAGGAGCCGTGCTGGCGCAGTGGTTAGAATGCAGTACTGCAAGCTACTTTTGCTGACTGCCAGCTGCATGCAATTTGGCAGTTTGATCCTGACCAGCTCAAAGTTGACTCAGCCTTCCAGCCTTCCAAGGTGGGTAAAATGAGGACCCAGATTGTTGGGGTCAATAGGCTGAGTCTGTAAACCGCTTAGAGTGGGCTCTAAAACACTGTGAAGTAGTAGATAAGTCTAAGTGCTATTGCTATTCTCTGAAATATATATTGAACAATCAGGAAATCATTGACTTACAACTGTAATAGAGCCTGCCGCTTAGGGTTGAAAGGTTGTGATAGTTGTAAAAGCGGTCATCACATGACCCTACTCAATTTCATAACATTTTTTTAAATCATTAGCAACGATGGTTGTTAGGTGAATATCATAAGCAGACTCACTGTTCATTATGGGACATTTTTGCCAGAAATTGGAAATAAACATCAGTTTTCAGCAAAAATGACATAAATTGCAATCACATGACAGTAGGATGCTACAAACAGCTGTAAATAATGTAGGCTAGTTGCTGAGACCTTGGGGAGGAACAATTGTCAGAACTTTAGAATCAAGTTGTTGATACATTTTTTGGGAGGGAATCGTGATTTTGAATGGTTGTTAAGTGACTGATTGTAAGTTGAGGACAACCTATAAATCTAGATAGAACCTAGAGGACATGGCCTCTACTGTGGGCTGGAACAAATGTAAGGCACATCAAGAGAGTAAAATCATTGGGAAAATAGCAATAGCACTTAGACTTATATAGCGCTTCACAGTGCTTTTACAGCCCTCTCTAAGCAGTTTACAGAGTCAGCCTCTTGCCCCCCAAAATCTGGGTCCTCATTTTACCCACCCCGGAAGGATGGAAGGCTGAGTCAGGATTGAACTGCTGGCAGTCAGAAGAATTAGCCTGCAATACTGCATTCTAACCACTGCGCCAACATAGCTTCAAAAATATCAAAGATAAGCTGCTCAGAGTTGCCTCGAACCATGAGATAGGGTGGCAAAATATATTTAATAATAAATAAATATTCACATTTAGGAGATGTTCAGTTTTTTGAATTGAAAAAACATAGTTTGATAAAATTATCATAGGTAAAGCTATTTAAGACTGCATGTAGTTATCACCTTTCTTATGGTTGATTTAATGGTGTTGGGCTAAAGCACAGTATATGGGCTTTGAGGAAGGGTGTGAACTAGGAAAAAGAATTGGAGTCATATTTTTCTTTATTCTCTCATTCATATTAATCCAATTAGGGTTAGCAGTGGGTTGATCTGATTCCCAATTAGGTTTATAACGGCCAGGCAAAGTGAATTCCCAGGTCTAATGCTTGGGGGGAAATGTTCAGAAAGCCTTCTAGAAGATAATGGAAGCCAGCAGTGATGGGGGCAAAGAGGCTACGACAGCTGAAGATCCATGAGTATCTTCCCTTAAGCCACAGCAGGAAAAAAAACCACCGAAGGTCATATCTACAAGTCAAGTACACACATTTTCTAGGCAGTTATCATTATACCAAAGCCGATAGTTAAGCAATTAGGGATGTGAGAAGTTGACAAGATAGGAGCTCCAGCTGCACTGCATTTGGGAAGCAATGGGATGAAACCAGAATGAAACTGAAATATGTTGGCAGAGGTTTCTAAAGTTCAAGGTGACTGAGATATACTGGGAAAAGATCAGGATGGAAGGAGGAGATACAGATGGACTTTGAAGGGTTATTTTAATGTTTCACAACCTTTAAGATGGGTAAACTTCAACACCCAGAATTCCCCAGTCAGCATGAGCATGCTGGGAAATTCTGGTGTTGAAGGACATACACATCTTGAAGTTGCTACGGTTGAGAAACTATGGGTTGTTTTGAGACAGATTTAATATATTCTAGACCTGTGATGGCGAACCTATGGCATGCATGCCAGAGGTGGCATGCAGAGCCCTCTCTGTGGGCATGTGTGCCATTGCCAGCTTCACAACGCTTCTGGTTTCCAACCTGTGCATACGCACTGGCCAGCTGGTCTTTGGTTTCCGGTGCTTTGGTACACACACAAGCGCAAGTGCATTCGGTTTGGGTACTTGGTGCTGAAAAGGTTCTCCGTCACTCTTCCAGACCCAGTAATCCATGACAAGAATTCCTTGATTTATAACTGTTTAGCAACCAGTAGAAGTTACAACAACCCTGACAATCAGTCCTTGCACTTATGAGCATGGTAGATTCCCCAAATTTATGTGATCAAAATTTGGGTGCTTGGCAACTGGTATGTATTTATGATGGTTGCAGTATCCCAGGATCATGTGATTGCAATTTGTAACCTTCCCAGGTGGCTTTTGAAAAGCAAATTCAATAGAGGAAGCTGGGTTTGTTTAATTACTTAACTGCAATGAATTGCTTAACCGTGGCAAAAAGTAAAATTGGGCATTATTCACTTAACAACTACCTTGTCTAACAACCGAAGTTCTGGTGTTAATTGTTATTGTAAGTAGAGGACTACCTGTATAAGCCAGAGTAAAAGAAAAAAGAAACTAGTTTATAAATTAAAGATGAGTTCATTTGAGATGGAGAAACTTATCCAGTATTTTTTATCTTGATGGATTTTTTTAGAGAATATTCCTCTCCGTAACAAATGTAGTTGTCTACTTTTTTAAAAAACAGATTTTTTATTTTTCTTCTAGACTTTCCTCCATAAGACTAGTATAATTCAAACATGCAGTCTTGTTCATAGTTTTAGCAGGAGTCTAAAGAATGACATGTTTCATTCAAATGGGGAAAAATTCTGCTAGAGGAAAAGAAAGAATCCACACCTCCCAGTCTGCAATTCTAGGAATGTAGATGGATTTTGCTAGGAAACACATCTAATAGATTTAGGCCTTTATCAAAAGGTTTTATGCTTCTTAGCAGCAAAATAAATGGGAATTTTTCCAAATGTTCTTAATCCAGGAATTGAATTGTAGCATCTCCTGCTACAATATCTTAACGCTGCAGTAAGCTTCCTTGCTGCTAAATTACAACAACTAGCTTTTCAGGATAAAGAAAAGGAGTTGTTACGTCTATTACTGTTTTAACCTATCTCAGTCTCAAATGCTTTTAGACTTTTAGCCATTTAGGCAGAAGGTCATGTTGTTAGATGAAGTGACTATATTCATGACTCAGATTTCATAACATAACCTCCCCCCTTTCCTAAGAGATCTGTAGAGGGCGTGCATAAGCGCACCAACGTGCCTACCTTTCCTGTCCTATTGTTTCTTTTATATATATATTTATTTTTCTTATATGTATCCATGTATTCATAATTGTGTTTTTACTTATACCTATTATCTTGTAAGCAATTGACAAATAAAAATAAATAAATAAATAAAATATATCTGAAGGGCAGCTGTTACTTTAGAAGTCCTAAAACTTGGGAATTTTAAGATGTGTGGACTTTAACTCCCAGAATTCTCCAGCCAGCTGAAGTCCATAAGTCTTAAAGTTGCTAAGTTTGGGGGACCCCTGCTTTAGAGAGTATGAATGGATATCCTGTTGGAACATTGAACCAAAGGGGAACAAATATTTTAGCTGGATTACTATAAATGATTTTCAAATATTTTGTTCAAGTAGTCATTTGAAATCCATTTTCTAGGCTTCAAATGTAAGTGAACCAATACTTCATTTGCAGACAATGGCCCTGCAAGCGCCAGTTTTCACTGGAAGTTTGAATTCAGGTACAGTAATAAGTCCCCTTTCAGGTTGGTTATAACTTTGAACAGTTGCTGAGCAACCAGTTGTAACTCAAGACTACCTGCATACAGGAAAAAAGCATTTCTCTCAATCAAAGCTATGCCTCATTTGCACATGCATATAATTTCAAGTGTCTGTTTATGCCATGATTGCTTTTTTCACACATCCAATTCCTCCCTCCCCCAAAACTGGATGCTAAAAAAATACTTTGAGCAACCAAATTTACCACAAGATATGATTTAAGAGAAAACAGATAACTAAATATTTTTCAGATATATTTCTGTTCCATAACTGGAAAAATAGATAAATAACATAACAATAAATGTTCGGTGTGATTCTGTTGTGAGAAAGAACAAACTTTTAATTTTATGGGGTAAATTATATGATTTAATCAAAAGTACTAGAAAGTAATACATAGAGTTATTGAAAAAAATAACTGAGCTAAACTAAAACTAAAATAATTTATGGCAAAATACTGATGGGCTTTTATATGTGAGTTCTTGGTGTCAATCTAAATCAATCTCAATATTTCTTTTAATATCAAACAGAAGCTTAATTTCTGGATTGAGAAATAAATTTGCAAACCTCTGTTTGTTAATAATTAATTTACAATCTTCTATCCCTTTGATCTGGTTCTTACTGGAATCCATGAGATTTATTCAAGAGGAAATGAACTCCCAAAGAAACCAGCTTAAATCATTTGTGAACAAAATCTGTTTTTCTCTTCCCTTATATGCATCATTACCATTTTAGCATAAAGTCTTTTTTTCCTTTAACACTCTTCTTCTTTTTCTTCTTCAGTTTTATAAGCTTCTCTGTTTCTGAGCAGAATGAATGAATATAAATGGCAATTAACAATTTATTATTGTTTGAGACTTCAAATGTTTTGAAAATGATTAGATAGTGGTTAGAACATTTGGTAATATGAATACAGTTTTCCCCTTATTTTCATAAGTTGCTTCTGTTCCCACTGCTTTTTTGTTTGAAATGGTCATTGTTTAGATAAGGAAATGTCTCTGGAATGACAACAAGCCAAGGGTTGTCTAGTATGATTAATTGATTTGATTTGATTTGATTTCTGTAGCAACAACTCTGGGCAGCTCACAATTCAAACATTTAAATCTGAATCTTGCATTTTAATAGGTTTTTCCCCCCTGATATTATAACAGTGGGATACAAATTATTAAAATACATAAATGCATTAATAAGCAAGCAACAATAATTCAGATTGCCAAGAAGTAGCGATGTTATTATGCTGCATGATGATGTTACATTTCCAGAAACAGCAATACAAAAAAACACAATGAAGCTTTGAATTAGAAAGAAAGGACTTTTATTACTTCATAAAGCTGGTAAAATGAAACTAATAATTCTACTTCCATGCTAAACTGCAGCTCCAACAAACTTTGTAATGCAGCTCATTACTCAACAATAACTCATTATTAATTACAGCCATTTATATATTAATCATATGCAGAGAGAATGCATGTAGAAGATGGGGGAAAGGGCTGTGGTGACCAGTTTAGTTGGAAGCAGACGCAAGGCCTATGGGGATCCAGTGGGGTGGTTGTGTGGGGAGATAGGCAGGAAAGTTGCAGATGGTGAAAGGGCAAATGACAATGGGGGTGCTGCAGTGGCCATAACTTCAAAACCAGGTCATAAATAACTTTTGGGCAGAGAGTCCATTGTAACTTCACACAGTGATTGGTCATAAGTCATAAGACTACATGAATACCTTCCATAGTAATTTGACTGGAGTATTTTTTAAAAATTGCTCAATCAATCAATTCTCTCTTCAGCTCTCAAATTTGTCTAGCCTCTAAGACAGGAGTGTCAAACTCAAAGCCGGGAGCCAGATCTGGCCCGCAAGTGGTTAGAACTGGCCCGCGAGGCTGCCCTGGAAACAGTGAAGGATCGGCCCCCGATGCCTCAGGTCAGCCAGGCGCTTCAAGTCAGCCAGGCATCGATCTAAAACTTGATGGTGGCCATTTGGGCCCGAACACAGTCAATCTTAGATCCGCGGGATTGCTCTGGAGTCAGCGAGGGGCCGCTGCTGTCCCATACAGACAATGGATCCCCCAGTCCCACCCTGTCGACCCCAGGCGCCTCCCCCGACATGAGCAATGTTGAGCTGCTCAGGCCCACCCAGCCCACCTGCTCAGCCCACCCCAACCCTGATGCAGCTCTCAGTGAAATCAAGTTTGATACCCCTGCTCTAAGACGTTGTCTTTGGATTAACCAGTGATCACCCCGCCACCGAGACCACGGAGCAGTGATGGGATTCAAACAATTTTACTACCGGTTCTGTGGGTGTGGCTTGGTGGGTGCAGCAGGGAAAGGGTACTGTAAAATCTCCATTCCCACCCTACTCCAAGGGAAGGATACTGCAAAATCCGCATTCACTCCCCACCCCACTAACCTGCTTTCCCGCTCCGTTCTCCTGTGCAGGACAACAAAATAACACCCAGCTGATCAGCTGGGACTCAGGAGGCAGAGAATAGATGGGGTTGGGGCCAGTCAGAGGTGGTATTTGCCGGTTCTCCGAATTACTCAACATTTCTGCAACCGGTTCTCCAGAACTGGTCAGAACTGGCTGAATACCACCTCTGCCACGGAGCCAGAAAGGTTGGGGACCCTTTAGTTTCAGACTAAAGGGGACAGAACCTGTTATAAGTATTTATTTATCAAATTTATACAGCTGCCCATTTCACAAATAAGTGACCCTGGGCAGTGTACAAGAAGACTAAAAGGCCATTAAATTAATAAATAAAAACACAATTCTCATCATCATTATTATCAGAAGAAAACATTTAAAAGCTATAAAGCTAAAGAACAAGAAATATTAGGCAAAGAGATTTTAATAGGGAAGCCACCTCAATAATTTCCAAGCCTCCTGGGGGTCCCAAGGCACAATATGTATGTATTGTTATTAATTATCTACAGACATATTCTTAAACTACAAGAGTAGCTTGTGGAATTTAATTCCAAAGTATAAAAACTGAAGACAAGAGCAGAGCTATGAAAAATGTGTGATTTTTATCATCATAAATATCATGCTACTCTCCACTCAATACTGCATCTGATATGTGCTCCAGTGACAAATGGTGTTGTTAAAATAACAAGCAACACATATTTTTGCATGTCATTGGGGAGCTGTATTTTTATCCTCATAAAGTCTGCATTACAGTCTTCTACAGAGAAAGGAACGATTCTTTAAAAAAACCAGGGGATGGATATCAGAAAGTATTGAAGATTGGATATTCTTTGAAACAAGAGCTTCTAAGGTGGGGTGTCCAACCTTGCCAACTTTTAAGAATTTCAACTCCCAGGATTCCCCCAATAGCATTATAAGTCTACAACTGTTAAAGTTGCCCAGGCATTTTAAAAGGGTTTAAAAAAAAAAAATAGAAATCCAGTCCAGCTGTAGTTTGAAGCAGCCCTGACCTCTTGATATCTAGGCCACTGATTCTCAACCTTGGCAGCCTGAGAATGTATGAACTTCAATTCCCAGAATTCTCTAGCCAGCATATGCCCTCCAAAGAATTCTGGGAGTTGAACTTTACGCATCTTCAAGTTGCCAAGGGTGAGAAACACTGATCTAGACTAATGTTAAGACTGGAATTGAACTATCCCTTGGATTTCTTGGAGCAAAAGAGACTTTCTTTTTCACTTTAAACGTTAAGTTTTACCTCTCCGGTGCATAGCACTCATCTTGGGCACTTGTATTAATAGAATGGAATGGAATAGAATAGAATAGAATAGAATGGAATGGAATGGAATGGAATGGAATGGAATAGAATAGAATAGAATAGAATAGAATAGAATAGAATAGAATAGAATAGAATAGAATTCTTTATTGGCCAAGTGTGGTTGGACACACAAGGAATTTGTCTTGGTGCAAATGCTCTCAGTGTACATAACAAGAAAAGATACATTCGTCAAGAATCATCAGGTACAACACTTAATAATAGTCATAGGGTACAATAAGCAATCAAATCATACTAGGAAACAGTCTATATAAATCGTAAGGATACAAGCGACAAAGTTACAGTCATAACGTCACAAGTGGGAGGGGATGGGTGATAAGAAATGATCAGAAGATTAACAGTAATAGTAGTGCAGACTTTGTAATAGTTGGACAGTGTTGAGGGAATTATTTGTTTAGCAGAGTGATGGCGTTCGGGAAAAAACTGTCCTTGTGTCTAGTTGTTTTGATGTGCAGTGCTCTTTAGCATTGTTTTGAGGGTAGGAGTTGAAACAGTTTATGTCCAGGTTAATGTTAAGAAAAATATATGCAGTATATATCAGAGGAAGCATATGAAGTACTCTTCAAAGTGTGAGCTTAGCCATCTTCTGTACCCATGAATTATGTAAAAATTATGAACAAATTCAAGACCAACGATACCTCTACTAGCACACTGTATATATCGTATCATTTTATTTCTTCATTTCATCTATATTCTACCCAAATATTTTATATTCTTTAAAATGTCTTTGCTTATTGTGTAGTTTAATTGATTACAGGCAATCCTTGACTAACAGCCACAACTGAGCCCAAAATTTATGTTGCTAAGCAAGACGGTGAGTTTTGTCCCATTTTATAATATTTCTTGGCACAATTGTTAAGTGAATCGCTGCAGATATTAAGTTAGTGTCAACTTTGTTAAGTGAATCTGCTTTCTCCATTGACTTTGGGTGTCGGAAGGATCATAAAAGGTGATCCCATGATCTTGCAACAGCCAGAAATACATATCAGTATTTAAATAAATACATGATTTATCAGACTATATGTTTAGTTATATATATATGAACCAGTTGCCAAGCATCTGAATTTAGATCCCAGGACCCTGGGAATGTTGCAAAAGTTGTCAAGTGTGAAAAATGGCCCTAAGTCACTTTTTTTTTCAGTGCTGTTGTAACTTTGAACGGTCACTAAATGAACTGCTCTAAGCTGAGGACTCCCTGTATTTCCTGAACAGACTTTGGTGCTCCTTTCTCCCAGTTCTTCCTGCGTTTTCTAGCTTTATAACTGAAAAGATCGTGTCCTGCCCCTTCTTCTGAGCGAGGTAATTGCCAATTACTTACTCTTTGTGATGTGCAGGGAATACAATTCAAATTCTTCTCCTCATGCTGAATTGCTGATGTCAGTTGGTATAAATCAGGCACATCTCAAATTCTAATAAGTCTAGTCTTTTTCTCTTGTGGTCTCTTGTTAAGAATAAAAAGGCTATCCATTGTTCTCTTTATTCTCTTTATGTCTTTAGCAAAGGAATCTACAAATTGTGCAATTTGTGGCTACTGGTCCCTCCTGGAATTGTTAGGGGAAAAAAACCTGACTTTCCTATTTATGTTTCAAAAACCCTAATCAACTTTCCTTTTAACATTGAGACTTAAAAGTAGAGGCTTATCTAGTAACCAATAAGGCTAGCAAAACTTTTCCTACCCTGTGGCAACAGAAGTATTAGAGAACAGTGACATAATTAAGTTAGGGCTGTTCAAAATGATCTCCGGATCTTTTTTGGATGTTAACATTCACCAATTCCAGTTAACACGTCCAGTGGCAAAGCATTCTCAAAGCTGTTCTCCAAGACAGAAAGCATCATATTGCTTCTCCCTACATATGCATCTCAAACGATCCATCTGTTAAAATATTGAAGTTTGCAGATGACACAACAGTGATTGGTCTCATTCGAGACAACGACGAATCCGCATAAAGACAGGTGGTTGTACAACTTGCCTCGTAGTGTGACCGGAACAATCTGGAACACACTCAAAACCATAGAAATGGTGGTAGACTTTCGAAGAAACCCTCCCATACTACCACAATACTAGACAACACAATATCAACAGTAGAGACCTTCAAATTTCTAGGTTCTATTATATCACATGACCTAAAATGGACACCTAACATCATCAAAAAAGCACAACAAAGAATGTTCTTTCTGCGCCAACTCAGAAATCTCAAACTGTCCAAGGAGCTGCTGATACAGTTCTACAGAGGAATTATTGAGTCTGTCATCTGCACCTCTAGAACTATCTGGTTGGCTCTGAAACCCAACAATTACTACCAACTTGCCTTCAATTGAGGACCTGTATACTGTATGAGTCAGAAAGAGGACTGTGAAAATATTTACAGACCCCTCACATCCCGGACATAAAAGACACAATAGAGCACTGCACACCAGAACAACTAGACACAAGGACAGTTTTTTCCTGAAAGCCATCAATCTCTGCTAAACAAATACTTCCCTCAACACTGTCCAACTATTGACAAAGTTTGCACTGCTTTTACTATTAATCTTCTCATCACTGCTTATCACCCATCAACTCCCACTTGTGATTGTAGGACTGTAACTTTGTCACTTGTATCCTTACGATTTATATTGACTGTTTCCTAGTATGATTTGATTGCTTATTTGTACCCCATGACTATTATTACATGTTGTAGCTTATGATTCTTGACTCTTGACAACTGTATCTTTTCTTTTATATATACTGAGAGCATTTGCACCAAGACAAATTCCTTGTGTGTCCCAATCACACTTGGCCAATAAAGAATTCTATTATATTCTATTTTAAATGCCCTACAATTATTAGTTACAGGTAATCCTTGTTTAATGATCGGTTGCTTAATGACAATTTGAAGTTAGAATGGCCTTGAAAGGGTGATTTATAACTTTTACAATTTTCGGAAGTGCTTTACAGCCTGTCTAAAATGTCGCAATCCCTCTCCAGTGGTCATGTGACTGCAATTTCGTTGCTTCACAATAGCTGGCATTTACAATAGTTGCAGTATCTTTCAGTCACGTGACTCCGATTGCAATACAGGTAGTCTCTTCAACTTACGACCACAATTGTATATTCAAAATGTATATTCCTAAGTGAGAACTTTGTTTTGCCTCATTTTACGACTTTTCTTGCCACATTTGTTAAGTGAATCACTGCTGTTGTTAAATTAGCAATCAATCAATCAAACACGGTTGTTAAGTGAATTTGGCTTCCCAGTTCCTGGCTTCCCTGAATCTGGCTTGTCAGAAGGTTGCAAAAAGGGGATAATGTGACCCTAGGAAACTGCCACTGTCATAAAAATGAACCAGTTGTCAAGCTTCCAAATGTAAATCACGTGACCATGGGGATGCTATAATGGTCATAAGTATGAAAACAGGTAGTAAGTCACTTTTTCAGTGGAACTTATCTCCGGTGGGGATGAGTCTGCCTACCGAGATGAGGTGGACCGGTTGCTTTCGTGGTGTGGAGACAATAACTTGGTCCTCAACACCAATAAGACCAAGGAGCTTATAGTGGACTATAGAAGGAACAGATCAGACATCCAGCCCTTGCTTAACAATGGAGACCGAGTGGGGCAAGTGGCCGGTTTTAAGTTTCTGGGTGTTACCCTAAAAGAGGACCTGACCTGGGGTGCCCACATTGCAGCCCTGGTCAAAAGGGCCCAGCAGAGATTATACTACCTGAGACTTCTCAGAAAACAACAACTGAATGGAAAACTGCTGGTGACCTTCTACCGCTGCACCATAGAGAGCATTTTAACATACTGCACCTCTGTATGGTTTGCCAATTGCACAGTGGCAGATAGGAAAGCACTCCCGAGGGTTAACATCATTGCCCAGAGGATCATTGGTTGCCATCTCCCCTCTTTGGAAGAGCTTTATAGCTCCTGCTGCCTTAAGAAAGTTCAAAACATTCTCAAAGATCCATCTCATCCTGGGAACCCTTTTTTTGAACTATTATCATCTGGCAGAATAATAAAAACAAGGACAAATAGGTTGAAAAACAGCTTCTATCCCAGGGCAGTAGCTCTTTTGAATTCTGCTGTTTAGTGCAGTGTTGGTGCAGTGTTGGGGGTTTTCAGTTCAATGTGTGGAGGGTGAAGGATGTGTGTTTGTGTTTATTTTCATGGTGTTTGAAGATGGTGTTTGATTTTGTTGTACGAGGTGCAGTGACAATAAAGGAAACTAAACTAAACTAATTGTAACTTTGAATGGTGACTAAATGGAGCCTCGGTGGCACAGTGATTAGAGTGCAGTACTGCAAGCTACTTCTGCTGCAGCCAGCTGCCTGCAAGTTGGCAGATCGAATCCCACCAGGCTCAAGGTTGACTCAGCCTTCCCTCTTTCCGAGGTGGGTAAAATGAGGACCCAGATTGTTGGGGGCAAGAGGCTGACTCTGTAAACTGCTTAGAGGGGGCTGTAAAGCACTATATATTAGTGGTATATAAGTCTAAGTGCCATTGCTATTGCTGTAACTCAAGGACTACCTGTGTTTTTTTTTTGCTCTTTTTTGGCAGAAAATGATATTAAAAAACTCCCCTCCTATTTGGTATGCTGGGCTTCCTTAATGACTACATGGTTTGTTTGAAAATCGTGCTCATTTGTTTAATGACCATTGTAAAAATGGCCATAAAATGACTCAGCTCACATGGTGACCCCATTAATGACTGCCCAAACTTACAGCCAAAATTCCAGGCCCGCTTGTGGTTCGTAAGCCAGGACTACCTACACAATCTTTAACCATGAAAGCCAGCTAGGTGGCCTTGAGCCAACCACTCTCTCAGTCCAACCTGCCTGTTGTGGTGAGGGAAATAGGAAAAGGAAGAAGTGTTGTGTAAGTTCGCCATTTTGAGTTATTTGTAAAAAAAAAAACAATAATAATGATGAGATATAGATTAATAAATAAATGTGGACCACACCAACTGTTTAATATTTGAATTTACATTCACTGGAGAGAAGGGATAACAAGTGAACAAGCAAGCACTCAATAGGGAATACACATTGAGAGGAATACACAAGCACCAGATGTTGGCTTAGTTTGCTTGTGGCTGCCAGCTGCCAGCCCCCTAGAAAGCAAAAAGCCTTAGTGTGTAACTGATTAAGGTCTTGTCAGTTTCAAGCAGCGGGAGGATACTAATACAATTAAGGTCACGGAGTAGAGCTTGTTAACTTGCAGTGAGCACTTATTACAGAAGCAGGGGGAAAAAAGCTGTTCAGGAAGAGACAGTCTTGTTAGATAGAAAACCGGACCATATTTGACGTTAAGGATACACCTGCTGAATAGGAAATATGGGAGACATTTTCTTCTTTTACTGGATGCCTGGTAACTCTGCAAAGAGGCAAGGATTATATATATATTGTGTAGGGTTTTTTTTTTTTTTTTAGTGTAGCTGGTGGAAGAGATAAGGTTAAGTCCCAGTGGACAGGTTCATGTATCACACAATGTTAAAAATAACAAGACCACATTAAGGCTTAGTGCAATATTGTGTAACCTTCCAGAGACTGTGAAAAGTTCTCGGCCAGGCTTATCACTGCGGAGAACTCTGTATTTTGGATCACTGGAAGCTTCCAAGTGATTTTCAAGGGCAGCCTCATATAGGATACGCAGAAGTACTGAAAGGTAGAACATTACATTTTTGTGGAGTCCTTGTTGCTTTCTGACCTTGGTTGTTTTCTTGCAGATGTTTCATCATAAAGTAGATAACATCATCAGTGATGACTGACAAATGCTAGTTCCGATATTACCTAGTAGGCAGGGGTGGACTTCAAAATTTTTAGCAAAGGTTCAGACTTCCGGTTTTGCGTGGCTTCGGCGGCAGCAGGAATTCGCTTGTCCGCGATTCCTGCTGCGCTTGCTGCCAAGGTGCCCCCGATCCAAATGGGTCTGGGGGATATGGCTGCCCTGTAGAGGCAGCCGAAGAGAGAGGAGATCCGGACAGGGGTTTGGGGGTGTCGCAGACCCCCTCCCCAGCCGGAAAAAACCCTTTTTCCCAAGGTGGTGGAGCGGCGGTCAGTGATGGCCGTCACAAAGAAGCCTGCAGCCAGGTAAGATTTGTGCTGGAGGAAGCAGGAGAAGTGAAAGTGCTGGCTGAGCCGAGACAATAACAACTCTTAAATACCCTGAAAACTGAACTGCTTGAATTGCCTGAGGATACATTGTTTCCCAAAGAAGATCGGAAAGCTGCGGTGAAAGCTGTTAAGGGGAAATTTCTTTTTTCTTCACTCTCCCTCCCCATAGAAATAGCAGACGAAAATCTACTTGGGCACAGAAGGGGAAGGGAAGAGATAAAGACTTATTATAAGATTGTACTGAAGGAGATTGCTTTGAGTCTATAAGAACAGGATTAAAAGACATTAAGACTTCTAGAAGATCATCTTGGAAGTGTGTATTTGAATTCTACCCCAGGAGGTGAAAATATAGAAAGAAGAAAGTGCTAAATGAAACTGTTTGTTCTGATTTGGTTTGCTTTGTGACTTTGAGATTTCTGTGAAATTTTGTTTTTTAAAAAAAGGGACTAAAGACATTAGGGTTGCGTTAAAAAAGAAAGAAAGAAAAAATGGCATTATCTTTTGAAGGACTACAAATGGAATTTCAAAAACTGAAAAAAGAGGATAAGGGCTCTTCTGGATCTATCTTTCGCTTTTTGGAAATGGCAATTTCTACCTATCAAGAAATGTGACGACAGGAAGGCTGGGATGAAGGAGAAGAAGCCATCTTTAATGGACAAACACACTTAGTGGAGGAAGAAAAGCGGAAGGGGGGCAAGGAAAAGATGAACTTAGAACTTAAAAAAGCAACCAAGAAAAAGAAAAATGAGATGAAAAAGCGATATGATGTCAGAAAGCAACAGAAAAGAGAAATACAACAGAGAGGGAAGACTAAGAGAGTGAAATTGGAGAGACGGGGGGGTCAAAAAGTTAGAAATGGAGAAGAAAGAAAGGGGGAAAGGAAAGAGAAGTCATAAAGGCTTTAAACAAGATGCAAAAAAACAAATTTTTTTCAGAGATAAGGGGTGAGATAATTTTTTAAAAAAATGATTCTGCAAAAATACATAAGAATGCATTGTAGACATTAGTATTTGAAGCTGAGTTAGAAAATTAGAATATTATATGATTTAAAAATGTATTAAAGGGAAGTCATGATTTAATTATAGAGTTTAATTTCTTATGAAATATTATCTTTATTGTTTAAGAATTAATAATAGAATTTAATTTCCTATGAAACATTGTTTTTACTATATTATAAATTTAATATTTCTTTTTTATTTGTTTTTAGTTTTATTATTACTTATCAAACTCAATATTATTTGTTTGTTTTACTATTTTGAAATGTAATACTTTGAATGTACGGAGCAGAATCAGCACGGAAAATATGTATTATTTTAAGTGTTATTTAGGGGGAAGATAAAAAGTCATACTTCAATCTGGGTTTACAGGAGAAATATTGTATTAGATAGAAAGGATAAGTAGGTGATTGAAAGAAAATGGACCAAAGATGCAAATATAATTATTTAATTGAGATGGAATAAATAAAATAGAATTAAAAGAATGAGTAGGAGAGAGAAAATATATGGAAAATAGAGAATGTTAAATAAGATATGAGATAGTATATTAAGTGAGTATAAAGTGTAACGAACACTGATTAAGATGTTACAGTTTGAATGTTTTCATCTGTTCAGAAAATATTTTATCTTCTCAATAAATAATGTAATTTGCTTGTCTGTTGACGAGCAATTGTTTTACATAGTAGGAGGACTCAAGTGAGGAATCAGTCTGGACTCCTTAAGTAAACACAAGAGGACTAGCTCTGACCTTAAAGCCTTATTTGGTTTTTCCCAGGGGAAAGCTAGCAGTATGGGGAGATTCCTGTAATATAGGCAGAGAACAATAAAATAGCTAGTTTGAACTCTATAAGTGCAGGTCTAACATAGTTCTACTTTTAGTTCTTTCCTAGACATTTTTTTAAAATGCAAAACAATATAAATATATCTAGCTGTTGGTGGGTTAGGACAGCGGTACCTTTGAGAGATGTTTGAAATCACAGATTCTGACTTGATATTTGAAGTAAGTTATGATACAGTTTTTTAAGAATATGGTTAAAACAGAACTATCACATACCAGCTCTGTCATGAATATGGAATATGGAAAGATGAAATTTCTTGGCTTTCCATTTTTATAATAACTTATTCTTGGTGTCATCTTATGGAAATAAAACCTTATTTGTTTCTTCATTTAAATGATAATCAAGCTGAAATATTTTTTTCCATTTGGGAGAGAAGCCTGCTTTAGTATTAATCAATTCAGAAGGCAGAAATGTAAAATAAATGGCAAACATGGATAGCTTTTCTTTCAGAAATCTATAGTTTAATATTCTTTACACTAATTTTCTACAAACCGTAAGAGGTGATAATGGAAACCATGTCTTTAAAGGGTAAATTCAATATTTATGGGAGGGCATTCCTTATTTATTTATTTATTTATCATGTTTCTATGGGACATGGTGGCTCAGCAGACGCTGAGCTTGTCGATCAGAACAGTTGGCAGTTCGAATCCCTAGTGCTGCATAACGGAGTGAGCTCCCGTTACTTGTCCCAGCTTCTGCCACCCTAGCAGTTCGAAAGCATTTTTTTAAAAAAATTTTTTAATGCAAGTAGAAAAATAGGGACCACCTTTGGTGGGAAGTTTGGCGTTCTGTGCACCTTCAGCATTTAGTCATGCCGGTCACATGACCACGGAGACGACTTTTGTAATGGAGATGCCCTAGAGCTGGAAATGACTAGCATATATGTGTGAGGGGAACCTTTACCTTTATCTAATCATGTTTACGAGGCTGTCCAACTCCAACTCCAACATGCTCTAAGCAGTGAACAACAATAGAAACCAAGAACAGAAATAATCAGAAAATAATAATAAAAAAACCACAACGCTGAACCTGAAGGATAGAAACCACAACCAACTTCTGAATTCAGCCCATAAACTTATTGGCAACCAGTGTAGCTCACAAAGCAGAGGTGTTGCATGGTCAAATGAATGAGCTCAATTGAAAAAAAAAATGTGTTGGGTTGACACAAAAGTTCTTAGATTGAAGGCAGTCATATATTTTCTACAAGAATTAATGGACTTTTAATAGCTTCATATTGGGTGGAAGGTTTGAAGGTGAATATTTTCCCTGTGAGGCTGGGAAATTAGTGAACAGATCATAGAGCTGTTAAAAGCAGAGATTACTCGGGACAGCATAACAGGCATGGGAAAATAGTATGTATGTTGTCTTTTTGCATGTTGCTACGCTACAATTTGCAGAAACTACAGTGGTGAACAGTGAAGGATTTTGGGTTTTGTAGTTCAGCTGCTTAAAGAGTTCCTCAACTTTCTCATGCTCTCCTGTGAGGACAATTTTTAACTTGTGAATCCTAATTTCAAAGTAAATTATCATTTGATATCACAACCTTCAAATACAGAAAGAAACAAAGGCAAGTTGCCCTCAACTTACAACCATTAATTTAGCAACTGTTTGTAGTTACAACGGCACTGGAAAAAAAGAGACTTACAACTGGCCATTGCACCTATAACCACCCCCACGATCGTGTGATCAAAATCCAGGCCCTTGGGCACCAGTGTGTATTTTCAATGGTTGCAGTGCGCCATGGTCATATGATCACCATTTGTGACTTTCCCAGCCAGCTTCTGGTAAATCAACTCAATGGGGGAAGCCAGATTTATTAATGATCACGTGATTCAATTAACTGCAGTGATTTGTTTAAAAATCATGGCCAAAAAAAAAGAAGTCATAAATGCAAGGGTAACTCTCTTAACAACTATCTTGGTTTGTCTATGGAGATATTGACTATTTCCTAGTATGATTTGATTGCTTATTGTACCCTATGACTATCACTAAGTGTTGTACCTGATGATTCTTGACTCTTGATGAATGTCTCTTTTCTTTTATGTATACCAAGAAAATTTGTATCAAGACAAATTTCTTGTGTGTCCAATCATACTTGGCCAATAAAGAATTCTATTCTATTCTCAGTCATCCAGGTCATGACTGTCCCAAAGGTGCTTTTTTAAAGAGACAACTGGACTTCTAGAAAGTCCAGTTGCTTCTTGAAAAAAAAAACACCTTTGGGACAACTATTTTGGTTAGCAATGGAAATCTGGGTCTCAATTGACTACCTGTATATAACAGAACCCCATCTAATCAATTCATTAAAAGCATTTTGTAGGGATAATATAACTATATATACAGGCAGTCCTTACAACTATTAGTTTAGTTTCCATTCTAAGTTATAGTGGCAAAGGAAGGAAGGACTTATGGTCAGTCCTTGCACTTATGACCATCCCAGCATCCCCACCATCATGTGACCAAACTTCGGATGCCTGGCAAGCATTTTGTAATTTGCAAACAGTTGCAGCATCCCAGGGTCATGTGGCTATCATTTGTGACCTTCCTAGCTGGCTTCTAACCAGCTGGGTTTGCTTAAAGACCATGAGATTCACTTAACAACTGCATCGATTTGCTTAACAACCATGGCAAAAAAGATTGCAAAATTGGGCACGACTCACTTAACAACTTCCTCGCTCAGCAACAGACATTCTTCTCCCAATTGTGGCTGTTAATTTAGGACTATCTGTAAGAATTATGAGTACTTTATTTTGGTGCCAACTCTAGAATTTAAGAGCAGCAGCCTCCAAATAAATTCATCTGCAAGAAAATCTGTGTTTGATACTATATGGATTCATGCTGCCAATAATTTTAATCCTGACAATCAAGCTTTTAACTCTGGAGGCTGTTAACTGTGAAGGCTCAGTCAGTCCTAGACGAGATCAACCCTGACTGCTCTTTAGAAGGCCAGATCCTGCAGTTGAAACTCAAAGACTTTGGCCACCTAATGAGAAGGAAGGACTCCCTGGAGAAGAGCCTAAAGCTGGGAATGATTGAGGGCAAAAGAAGAAGGGGACAGCAGAGAATGGGGTGGCTGGATGGAATCACTGAAGCACTGAAGGTGTGAGCTTAAATGGTCTCCAGAAGATGGCAGAGGACAGGAAGGCCTGGAGGAACATTGTCCATGGGATCATGATGGGTGGAACACAAATTTGCGATTGACAACATCATCAAAGCCTTACTGAGATAATTGTAAATATGGCCAATCTGACAAGCCACTGAACTGCATCACCTTTGCAATGTGCAAAAGTAACTGATAGATGAAATTGTGTGTAACTTTATAAACTGGAACATAAAGAGGTGAATAATGTCCTCCATCTTAATGCAGAATTCTGGAATGTATAATATAGCATTCATAGTCCTGCTAGAATTACCTATATAAATGCTTTACTGCACAAACAGTCAATCAAGTGCATTAGCAAACAAAATCTATATACAAAGAAAACCAAAAAACAACATGAATAATTCAGAAATCCATGCATTAAGAATAATCTTGCTAGAAAGACATAAAGTGCACTTAACCTGTCCCAGAGAAACGTTGATAAATTACCAGAATAATTGGTCATATCAACATAATATTTTAGTTACCCTGAAGAATAGCGGTTGGTTTCTTTGGGTAACTTTGAACACAATTAACTGAACTGACATCAATAGAAATTGATTGATATTTCTTTGAATTTGATCAGTGTCAGAATGGAAGGACATATCTGGTAAAATGGAATATTGGAACATGTCAGTTAAAATTTGAATTGAAGGAAGAAATATTAGCATCTCATTTATAGGTTCTTTTCAACCTATGATAACTTGTTTAACAACTATTCAAGGTTACAATGGAACTGAAAAAAAGTGACTTATGACTGATCCTCACACTTATGACTGTCACAGCATTGTTGCAGTCATTTGATCAAAATTAAGATACTTGGCAATTGGCTTGTATTTGTGACAGTTGCAGAGTTCTGCGGTTACGTGATTGCTATCTGCAACCTTTGTTGGAAGGTTCAATGGTAGAAGTCAGAGTCGAAGCCAAAAGGGTCATAAAATCAGACAGAACTCAATTAATGACCACATTGTTTCGTGATAAAAGTTCCAGTACCAATTGGGATTTTATGGGATTATTTGTATATCCTGTCTGTTGCACCCCTTTCCCATCTATGACCTGCATATATGGTTTGTAGTCTCTGAATTATGTTAAAAACCTGTCAAGATCCAAATCACACAAACTAATTCAGGCAGTGGACAACATATTATTGGAATCAGTTCAAGAATTCTTTATTTTAACTCAATCTCTTTCTTTTTATTATAGATTGGGTTCCATTTAAGACCATTCATAACATGTTAAAAATGTACAAAGGAAGTTAGTTCTATGCTGTGTCAGTATATCTCCACAGAAGATCAATTACTTTTTGCTTCTTCTTTTGGCAAGATCTTGTCTACCAGGTGCAGCTGTCTACCGAAGTGATATTTATTTGTTACATAGAAATAAAATTTACATGCTTGGAATGCAAAAGCTGATCTGTGCAACCTTTTGGCTGAAAAACTTTACTTTGTTTTAAGAACAACTGCTCACACCTGATGTTCATATTAGCTTTCTGTGAAATTATACTTGATGTTCTTTTGGGACTCATGTCGAAGAAGAAGTGATTCTGTCCCAGAAGAAGCAAATTAAGCTTATCTGGTACATTTTACCATAAGATTCTTAACTCTTGACGAGTGTATCTTTTCTTTTATGTACACTGAGAGCATTTGCACCAAAGACAAATTCCTTGTGTGTCCAATCCACTTGCCCAATAAAGAATTCTATTCTGTTCTATTCTATTCTATTCTATTCTATTCTATTCTATTCTATTCTATTCTATTCTATTCTATTCTATTCTATTCTATTCCATTCCATTCCATTCCATTCTATTCTATTCTATTTCTACTCTACTCTACTCTACTCTACTCTACTCTACTCTACTCTACTCTACTCTACTCCACTCCACTCCACTCCACTCCACTCCACTCCACTCTACTCCACTCCATTCCATTCTATTGGATGTTCATTTTTATTTCCACCAATACCACTTCAGTTGTTCAGCGCGAGCCTCCTTTGATTATGCCTTATGATTAAGATTCTTTACAATGCTGTATTTTGTTACCTTATTTTCTTTTTTTGGCCCAATCGATTTGATAGCCATAAGCTCTCTAATTAAAATAATACTCAGTCTTCAAATATGTTTTTCACTTAAAACTGCAGCTGGCTAAAGGTTGCAAAATAATAATCAGAAGTTGGATCAGCTAAACTTTTCCAGACTGCTATTGATCACTCAGGAAAGGCGCTTGACATAATAATGAAAAAAGGGTAGAAGCTTCTATACATATTAATTGGAAGAATGCTTAATAAAGTAATTCCATCACACTTGCAAGCAAAACTGATGTTCTATTGAAACAGGCAGAACTAAAAGCCTTAGAACCAGAGGTGGTATTCAGCAGGTCCTGACCAGTTCTGGAGAACCGGTAGCAGAAATTTTGAATAGTGAAGAAAACCAGCAAATCCCACCTCTGACTGGCCCTGCCCGCATCTATTCTCTGCCTCCCAAGTTCCAGCTGATTGACTGGGTCTTCTTTTGTTGCCCTGCACAGGAGAACAGAGCTGGAAAGCAGGTTAGTGGGGTGGGAAGGGAATTGGGGATTTTGCAGTAACCTTCCTCCAGGAGTGGGGAGGGAATGGGGATTTTTCTTCCCCTGCCCATGAAGCCACGCCCACCAGACCACACCACGCCCACCAAGCCACGCCCACAGAACCAGTAGTAAAAAAAATTGAATCCCACCACTGCTTAGAACTGACAATGAAGCTATCACAGTGGAGAACAGTTTCTGCTTTTTAGGGTCAACCATTAACAATACAGTTGTCCTTTAACTCACAACCATTCATTTAGTGACTGAAGTTACAATGGCATTGAAAAGGATGACTTTTAACTGTTTTTCACATTTATGACTGTTGCAGCATCCCACATAATCAAAGTTTGGATGCTTGGCAAATGGCTCTATATGGAAATTGCAGCATCCTGGGTCATGGCAACTTTCTAACAAGCGAAGTCAACAGGGAAGCCAAATTCACGTTTTAACAACTGTGTTACTAACTTAACAACTGTAGTGATTCACTTAACAACTGTGGCAAGAGATGTCGTAAAATGGGGCTAAACTCATTTAACAACCGTTTTGCTTAGCAATGAAAATTTTGGGCTCCGTTGTGGTTGTAAGTCGAAGAGGATATTCAGATACGGTGTCTCTATACCTACAAAGATTAGATTTGTGCAACAAACAGATCATTGAAGAAATCAACCCGGATTTCTTACTTGCGGCACAGATGACCAGGCTCAAATTCTGACACATTAAGTGAAGGCTTATCTGTAGGAACAGCTTGGTGGCCTAGAGATGAAGATGCTCGCCCACTATTCAGAAGGTTGAGAGATCAATCCTAGGCAGTGGCAGATTTTTCTTTATCAGGGCGCAAAAGGAAAATATGTGCTGTGAATTCCACATAGGCCTCAGGAAGGGTATCTGGCCAGTAAATTCTCAGCTCCATTCAGTCACTCCAACTCCACCCCAATAAAAGGGACTACAGGGTCAGAAAAAGAAACAAAAATGTGAAGGCCTTTTTGTAAATAAAAAAGCTATTGAGACCCTGAAATTACTTTGTATGGGTATCATATGCCTTATACTCTTTTAAGTTAAAATTACTTATCCTCATCACCATCTTTCTGCTCAGTACATGCAACGATTCAAATCAGGTGCTGCGAGATAAATAACACTGAACAAAAATACAAATACATCTTCAGCAGACAAATATGCCTATCAGCTTTCAGAAAAGCATGATGACAACTATCTCGCTTCAAACTTGCTGTTTCTAGGTACTGTGATGTTCATCTTGCAGGCTAAAAAATAAATATCTTGCCCCCCGTCCCCCCGCTTTCAATCATTATTATCAGAGCCTTGCTACCATCACATCCATCAAAAGATAGTTGTCTGCAGAAATAGACTTCTCAGGGTGCCTTCAAGTTAATTCCTGAGGCTGCCTGGACAAGTCCCTGCTGTTTTCTTGGCAAGATTTTCAGAAGTGGTTAGCCACTGCATCCTTCCAGAGAAAGTGACTGGCCGAAAGTCAGCTAGCTGGCTTGGCCCCTAAGCGGAACTAGAATTCATGGTCTCCTGGATTCTAACCTAGTGCCTTAACCACAAGACTAAACTTGTTCTCCTGCAGCTCATTACAATTGCAATATTTTGAGCAAGTAGTGCTCAAGTTACGACCCCAATGGGAACAGAATTTCCATTGGTAAGCAAGGTTGTTGTTACATTAGTCACATTTTATGTTATTACCTCTTTTGCCACAGTTGTTAAGTAAATCACTGCCATTGTTAGGTGAATTCTCTAGTCTAGGGAAAAGAAGGACTAGGGGTGACATGATGGAGGGAGTCAACTTATTTTCCAAAGCACCTGAAGGCAGGACAAGAAACAATGGATGGAAACTAATCAAGGAGAGAAGCAACTTAGGACTAAGGAGAAATTTCCTGACAGTGAGAACAATTAATCAGTGGAACAACTTGCCTCCAGAAGTCGTGAATGCTCCAACACTGGAAGTTTTTAAGAAGAGACTGCACAGCCATTTTTCTGAAATGATATAGGGCAGTGATGGTGAACCTTTTTGTTGTGGTATGCCCTGCCCACCCCCTGCACATGCATGCACAACACCCCGCCCCTCCCAGCTGAGTTTTTGGCCCATTTGAGGCCATTTTCGCCCTCCTGGAGGTTTGAGGGAAGCCTCTGCAGCTTGGGAGGCCAAAAAACGGTCCTTCCGGAAATACCGGAAGTGCCTGTTTTCAGCCTCCAAAAGGCTTCTGGAGCACTGGAGAGGCCGTTTTTGCCCTCCTGGAGGCTCGAGGGGAGCCTCTGGAGGCCAAAAATGGGCCCGTTTTGGCACTTCTGGTATTTCCAGATGGCCCGTTTTTCAGCCTCCCACGGCTGCAGAGGCTTCCCTCGAGCAAAAATGGCCTCAAACAGGCCGAAAATCAGCTGGGAGGTGCGCACATGCGCAGTGCAGGTAAGTCTGGCTGGGGCTCGTGTGCCTGCAGAAATGGCTCTGCATGCCACCTGTGGCATGTGTGCCATAGGTTTGCCATCACGGATATAGGGTCTCTTGCTTGAGTAGAGGGCTGGACTAGAAAACCTCCAAGGTCCCTTCCAACTCTATTCTGATTGAATCACATATTCATTAAGCAAATTTAGCTTCCCCACTGACTTGTTGGTTTTAGTTTTAGTTTCGCCAAAAAAGGCCAATGCCACCCTGGGCTCATCAACAGAGATATAAGATCAAGATCCTGTGAAGTGTTAGTATTGCTTTGTAAGACCTTGGTAAGACCAAGGAATACTGCATCCATTTTTGGTCACCACAATTTTAAAAAAAAAGATGTTCAGACTCTGGAAAGAGTGCAGAAAAGATCAGCAAAGATGATTAGGAGGCTGGAGACCAAAACAACATGAAGAACGTTTTCAGGAATTGGGTATATCTAGTTTAATGAAAATAAGGACCAGGGGAGACATGGTTGTAGTCTTCTAATATTTGAGGGGCTGTCACAACCTATTTTCCATAGCACCAGAAGAGAAGAGAAGAATCAACGTTTGGAAACTAATTAAGGAGACAAACAATCTAAAACTAAGGAGAAACTTCCTGACAGAGAGAAAAATAAACCAGTGGAACAGCTTGCCTTCAGAAGTTGTGGGTGCTTTATCACTAGAAGTTTTTAAGAAGAGACTGGACATCCACTTGTCTGAAATGGTATAGGGTCTCCTGCTTGAGTTGTGGGTTGGACTAGAAGACCTCCAAGGTCCCTTCCAACTGTTATTCTGTTTCGCATGGGTTATTTATTCAAGCATTTATGCTTGTGTCTACTGGAGTTTACTTGCTTTCTGGGCATGTCGTTCTGCTTTCAAGTATTACATTTTAATTAACTAACTGCCTAATTTAACATAATTTCCAGGTGCAGCAATTTCTAATGCCTTTGCAGAATATTCTGCCAATAGAGATTTTTCTTTTTCTTTTTTCACGCACTTTCTTTTTACAAATATCAGTTTTTATTCCTATCCCTGTTCAAATTATTTGCATTCTCTCTGCCAAGAAAATCTTTATCAGTTCAATCTCTCTTTTTGTATCTCTACCACTGAGTATCTAAGTAGAGGTTGGTTTATTCAAAGCTCCCCTTGGTCTTAAAAGAGTCTCTTTATAACTGAAAATAAGGTTTCAAGGCCTCACTGGCACTAGAACAAGTGAAAGAGAAGCTCTGGAAACGCTAATCAGATTTTTGAGCTAATCCCTACTGACACTTGTCCAACATTCTGGCTAAAGGCAAAGCAGCCCCTTAAAATCTAGAAGGTAAGGAGATTAATAGAGGAGAATATCTGGAGCTCAAGGTTGAACTATGCAGGTCCTTTGTGCTCTCTGAGCTTGGTTGTTTTCTTGCAAACATTTCATTGCCAACTAGGTAACTATTCTGACCCAGCTCCCAAACACAACAAACCCTCTGTAGTTAAATGAATGTTCCCTTTATTAGGAGCGCCAGCAGCCCTGGCAAAAAATATCTCTCGCACACACACAGCAGGCTAACAAGTCTGTCCAGCAGGGAGATGAATGTCTGCCACATCTATTCATTTCCGCCCCCTGCCTTTTATCCCCAGAGCTAGGGTGGGGCTTCACTAGCAGCGGTGGCTCTTCCATCCCAAGGATCGGCCCATAGATTTTCACTGCTCTCCTCTCCTCTCCTCTGCCTTCTGCGTACCCATACATCGGGCACTGGGCCCAGCTGTTCTTCTTCTTCCTCATCAGCCACCTCCAGACCTGGGAGCTATTGACTCTCCATTTGAGGACTAATGGATGGCCCAGACTCTGCCTCCAGCTCTATCTTTGACAGCTCCATTCTCTCCTCCCCCTCAGAGTTCTCAGGTTGCCTGGACGCTGGCCCTGACTCCTACATCTCCTCCGATTCGGCTGCTGGAGGGGCTGGCGGCCAACAGGCCACAACACTAACATTATCAGTGCTAGAAGAACAAACCCTGTTAGGAATTGATAGTCGCCTAACAGTTGGGTTGGAAATATATAAACCAGGATAGACATCTAATACTGTCTCTTTAAGGGAATGCTAAAATTGTAATTGGGTGTGGTTCCTCAAACGGCCATAAGATGAAGCCAGAAACCTGGGTTGTTAGTTCTGTTCTGTTGTTAGTTGCTAGTTGGTCGATGTTCTGTTGTTCGCTGTTTTTGGTTCCTGCAGTTTCCCTACTGACTGTTACTGATCGTCGTTCTTATTGGATTGCTGTGAGTCTATTTACTGAACTGTTTATGATACTGGACTTTGTTATTTGGATTATCCCTGGACTGAAAACTGGCTGCTGTAACTGTGTATGACTTGGACTGCTTGTTGGACTTTGCTTAACTGTTTACTGGAAGTAAAACCTACATTTTACTATTCAGTGTATCTGTGTGCTGGTCGTGTGTTATTCAGCATTACTCTCACTACGTCTCCCTGTGTGCACTCATTCTCCTAATGGGGAATTACCTCAACAAACCCCATTACCTTCTGGCACTGATGATGTTACCTTAGACTTAGAATAATTTTATCGTCACTCTGAATGCACACTAATAAGCATTTTAATGGAATTTCATTACATTAAAATGAAATTTCATTGCATACAGCTCTCAAAGGGTCTCCACCTCCAATATACATGATAAAATAAATAAATAAATATAAAATTATGCATATACCCACATATTATATGACAGAGAGAAACAACACAGTTTGGTTCAGATGTATACATGTACATGATGAGAAAAATGAATCTTGCAAGTTTACCAGATGGATGGCATAGGGAACAAAGCTGTTACAGAATCTGGTAGTCCTACTCGAAATACTTTGAAACCTCCTCCCAGAGGAGAGCAACAGAAACAGAGACTGTGAAGTGGTTGAAATGAGCTTCCTATGATTTTCTCGGCTGTCCTCACCACTCTCTGTAGAGACTTTCTATCTGAAGCACTGCTGCCACCAAACAAACAGTGATGCAGTTTGTTAAAACGCTCTCAATTGTGCCTCTGTAAAAAGTGGCCAGGACAGAAGGAAAAAGATGGGTTCTCCTCATCCAATGCAGGAAATGCATGCTTCACTAAGGATGACGTTGGAGTTGTTAAGTCAGTCACATGGTTGTTAAGTGAACCTGGCTTCCCCATTGACTTTGCTTGTCAGAGGGTCGCAAAAGGGGTCTCCACGAGACTGCAGCTGCCAAGTGTCCGAATTTTGATCATATGACCACAGGGATGCTGCAATGGTTGTGATGGGATTCAAATTGTTTTTACTACTGGTTCTGTGGGCATGGCTTGGTGGGTGTGGCGTGGCGTGGCTTGGTTAGCGTGGCTTGGTGGGCGTGGCAGGGGAAAGGTATACTGCAAAATCCCCATTCCCTTCCCATCCCACTAACCTGCTTTCCAGCTCCGTTCTCCTGTGCAAGGCAACAAAAGAAGACCCAGCCGATCAGCTGGGTTACAAAAATGTACATTTGTTTAAATCTGGCATGGCTCGAACCTCTCAATTTTTGAAGCAATACATGACAGTGAATAGAGGGAAGAACCAGATTCAGAAAATGTGTGGTTTATCCCAGTAACAGATAGATTCCCAGGAGATTCCACACTGCAAAACTACATTTGAAGCACTTCATAATTCTAACCAGATGATTCCTATCCAAATGCTTTCAATCTAGCAGCTCAATTGTTCTCTTTGTTAATGCAATGCTAATAGCATTGAATAATCAGAGTTACATCAATAAAACAGTCAAAATGTAAGATTAACTTAAGAAAAATCTTATAAAATGTTAGTATTGCATAATCGTTAGATCAATATGTTCTGAGGGCTTTCTGGAATGGAAAACTTGTTTAGAAATGATGGTTCACAATTATTGTATGCACAACGATGGAATGCTAATGAAATTCTCACAGTTCTGGAATGGATTGTGAAAGTGTCACCATTGCAGAAGTGGCCAAGAGTGTTTAGTTAGAGAAAAGATTCCCCTCCCCCCCAAAAAACTGCAATCTCCGATGGACTTTTTAATAAAAACACAAAGAGAGATTTATGGATTTGAAGATTAAGAAAGATGTGGATTCAATCAGAGTCTGAATGGATGTGTATAATATCTAAGAGGAAAAAGGGAAATAAAATTGTAATTCTCTGTTGAAAAGAAGAGGTAACAATCTAGTGTCTTTGGTTTTTAAAGATAAGTGAAAGAGTAAATCTAGCAGCAATCTCAATTTTTGGAATACGCTCCAATTGCCGTCGAAAAAAAAACAGATTGCAAATACAGGTCGTCCTGAATTTAGGATTGTAGAGGAGCTCAGAATTTCCACTTTATATCATGATAATTGTAAGGCAAGGCATTCATGTGAGCAATTTACACCCTTTTTTTTTTGCTGGTTATAAATGCTATAGTCATTAGTCAAAAAACACAGTCATTAAGTGAACCCACTTTCCACAAGGCTGAAAACCAAAGTAAACACTGGTTTCCAACCAAAAACATTGTTACCCACAATGTTATTTTCAGCCCAGTACATATTGTTGTCAAATACACAAAATTTGATCACATATTTACTTGCTGTTATATTTATGAACGGTTGCTGAATGAGATACAAGAACTACCTGAATAGTATAAACCAGGAGTCGCCAACCTTTTGAACCTCAGGGACCATCAAACTCATCATTTTAAATCCCGCGGACCACTAATATGAATTTTGACGGACGGTGGCTTGCTGACGTTGGTGGGAAAGTCGGTCCCATATTCCAGAGCTGCAGTAGTCACAGGACTGGCCCTTTGGTCATCCTGGAGCAGCTGCTCCTCCACCCGGGTGCACTGGCCTGCTGTGGACTGGAGGAGCTTCGGGATGACCAAAGGGCCAGTCCTGTGACTACTGCAGCTCTGGAATATGGGACCGACTCTCCCCCAAAGTCAGCAAGCCACCCCGGGCAGATTTCCCTCCCCTGCTGTTGATCTTACCTTCCAGTTCCAGCTTGCGTGGCTCTACTCAAGGTAAGGTTTGCGCTCGGCCAAAGGGTGGGGGCCAGCGGGTGGGTGGGCCATGTGGGCGGTGCAGCCTTGTGTTCCCATGCGACCTGGATTACTTGCTTTGGGGGGGGGACATTTTTCTCTGGACCACCACAATTTCCTCACGGACCACCAGTGGTCCCCAGCCCACCGGTTGGCGACCACTGGTGTAAATGACTCAGAGTGTTAAGCATTTGAACAACCCCAGCCAATCAAAGTGGTTATTGGGCTCCAGGTTGCATACTTCTACTTTTAGAAATAAAATTTCGTTCATCCAATCCAAGTGTGGAAAATTTATAGAAAGCTGGATAAAACATGGTTCAGGTTTGGCTTGTAGAGAAATGCCTTAAAGGTTAATGACACAGCATAGCTGCTGCTGTATTGTAATACAGCTTTTCCTTGACTTACAATCATTCGTTCAATGACCATTCCAAGTTACAGTGGCACTGAGGAAAATGACTTATGTGACAACTATTGCAGCATCCCATTGGTCACGTGATCAAAATTTGGATGCTTGCAATTGGCATGTATTTATGATAGTTGCAGCATTATGAGGTCATGAATAGAATTCTTTCTTGGCCAAGTGTGATTGGACACACAAGGAATTTGTCTTGGTGCAAATGCTCTCAGTGTACATAAAAGAAAAGATACATTCTGAGATCTTCTGCCAAGCAAAATCAATGAGAAAGCCAGATTCATTTAACAACCGTGTTACTAACTTCACAACCGCAGTGAAAAAATGCAAAGAAGAGCAACTAAGATGATTAAAGGCCCAGAGACAAAAACATATGAACAATGGTTGCAGGATTTGGGTTTAGCTAGTCTGGAGAAAAGTAGGACTAAGGGGGACGTGATAGCAGCATTCCAGCATTTGAGAGCCTGCCATAAAGAGGAGGGGGTCAACTTATTTTCCAAAGAACGGGGGTGGGGGGGAGACAAGAAGCAATGGATGGAAACTAATTCAGGAGAGAAGCAACCTGGAATTAAGGAGAAACTTCGTAATAGTGAGGACAATTAACCAGTGGAACAGCTTGTGGGCGCTTCATCACTGGAGGTTTTTAGGAAGACAGTCACTTGTCTGGAATGATATAGGACCGTGATAGCAATCTGTGGCACGCAGAGCCCTCTCTGTGAGCAGGTGTGCCATCGCCAGCTGCTGTTCCAGTTTCCGGCACATGCATGTACACCGGCCAGCTAGTCTTTGCGCATGCTGGAGCGCCAGAAACTGGAAGACCAGCTGGCCGGTGCACATGCACATGCCGGAAACCCAAAAAAACAGCTGGCCAGTGCGCACATGCGCACCGGTCAGCTGGTCTTTGGGTTTCCGCTGCTCCAGCGTATACGCACGCGTTTCAGTTTGGGCAGTCGGTGCCGAAAAAGTTTGCCATCACTGGTATAGGATCTCCTGTTTGATCAGGGGGCTGGACTAGAAGACCTCCGAGGTCCCTTCCAGCTCTATTCTGATTAACTGACTCACTTCACAACTGTGGCAAGAAAGGTTGTAAAGCTCACTTAACAATTGTGTCACTTAGCATCATAAATTTTGGGCTCAATTGTAGTCATAAGTCGAGGAGTACCCGTAGAATGTGAAAAGGACTTTGGGGGATGAGGGAAGAGATGTTGCCTAGGAAACAATCAGAGGAGAGAGGCAGCAATCTCCTACTGACTTAAAGATCAGAGAAAAAAAGTCACCCAAATGGGCCAAGCCGTTAAAATGGGTGACAGGAAGTTTGTACCTTCAGTATTTTTCCTTACCTACAATAGTTTAGTTAAGTTGAACGCTCAATATGACAAGGCAAGGAACAGGTGTAAAACAAAACTGGGTTGGGGAAAACCATAAAATTAAGTACTTTAACAGCTTTAAAGAAAGCACTCAAGTTCAACTTGTCCAGGAAATATTGCAATCAAAAGTGAAACATTCGATGGTTGAATGTTATAAAAAAAGAAGAAGAAATTATAAATCAGAAAAATATTCCAACAAAATTGTAATGCTCTCAATGCCTATTTAAAAAAGATTCTTGGGCAGCATAAATTATCCCTATCTCTGAATACTTTATAATACCCACTTATAGAAAATGAATATACCTTAATTCTGGTGTAAATTACATGTTGTCTCGGGTAATTATCACATCATAAATTTGTGAATTTGAAGTTTGAGTGCAACATACTTCAAAAGCAACAGTGTAATTGTAATATATTTTATTTAACAGATCCTGGCAATGACACTCTACTGTTGCAATCAATCAAATAAAATTAAGTCAAATCCAGAGCATTAGCCAATCCCAGTCCTGCTTTACAGAACCTCAGTCCAAAATTGTATTAGCTCTGCTAAGATCCTGCATTTTCAGCCATTTTGTGTCTGAAACAGAAAGCTTAAATACAATAAATAATTCCATTACTGAAATGCAGTCTAAATAAGACAAATCGTACTCAACGAGTAGTCCTGAACGGATCTAAGTCTACATGGAGGGAAGTAAGCAGTGGGGTGCCACAAGGTTCTGTCTTAGGCCCAGTACTCCTCAATATCTTCATTAACGACTTAGGTGAGGGAATAGAAGGGGAACTTACCAAATTTGCAGATGATACTAAACTGGCAGAAATAGCTAACACCCAAGAAGATAGGCTCAAGATCCAGATGGATCTTGACGGACTAGAACACTGGGCCATATCTAACAAAATGAAATTCAATGTAGAGAAAAGTAAAGTCCTACACTTAGGCAAGAAAAAACCAAAAGTACACATATAGACTGGGTGAAACCAGGCTCAATAGCAGTAATTGGGAGAGGGATCTTGGAGTCTTAGTGGACAACCAGCTAAATATGAGCCAGCAGTGTGCAGCAGCAGCCAAAAAAGCCAATGCCATCCTAAGTTGCATTAACAGAGGGATACAATCGAGATCAAGGAGGCACCAATACCACTCTATAAAACCTTTGTAAGACCACACCTAGAGTACTGCATCCAGTTTTGGACACCACACTATAAAAAGATGTTAAGACTCTAGAAAAAGTACAGAGAAGAACAACCAGGATGATTAGGGGATTGGAGGCTAAAACATACAACGAATGATTGCAGGAACTGGGCTTGGCTAGTCTAGTAAAGAGAAGAACCAGGGGAGACATGATAGCGGCCTTCCAATATTTGACGGGCTGCCACAGAGAGGAAGGGGTCAAACTATTTTGTAAAGCGCTTGTAGGCCAGACAAGGAATAATGGATGGAAACTGAACAAGGAGAGATTTAACCTGGAAATAAGGGGAAACTTTCTGATAGTGAGAACCATCAACCAATGGAACAGAAGTTGCCCTCGGGAGTTGTGGGAGCGCCATCACTTGAGACTTTCAAGAAGAGATTGGACTGCCATTTGTCAGAAATCCCTGCTTGGGGGTGGGGGTGGACTAGATGAACTACAAGGTCCCTTCCAACTCTTTATCTGTTAAGAGGAAGTGGACAAAGGCACAACTAGTGGCTAAAATGTTTTCAGTATCACCAGAAGGCAACTTCAGTTCCAACATTTATTATTCAGATTGGGGAGTTCTCAACAGATTCTCATATTTTGAAATCCAAATCCTTGCAATACATTGGACATGCATATTAATTTGCTTTTTGAGTTCTGTGATTCATTTTCATGCAAACTAGGAGGTTAAAGAGGGAATCATTTGAACTCTTAAAAATTTAAGACAGAATTACTTAAATTTTATCTTTTTGTTTTCCTATGTCTTGTATCAAACAATCAATCAAACCTGATACATCTTAACTAAGAAATTGTAGAGGATACATTGTTTTATTTTTATTTCATATCTATTCATGTTTTAGAGTTATTATCCAATTAAGAACTGTATAAACACAGTAATGGACGAATGAATATTATAATCTGATTTATTTTGCTAGTTATTAGAATATTATTGTATTTACCTACTTCACTCTGCTTTGTTTTTTTACAGGTCATTGACTAAATAAATCTTATTGATTAATTCTATAGGTTCTGTTTCTTTTGCTTATATTCTTTTCATTTATATTATTTCAAATTATCAAATCTATGTATCTGAAGTATAATTGATTCATCGGAATGTGCCCAATGATACTTTTATTGCAGTTTTTTTTAGTTCTGATTATTACAGATGGATGCTACACAGAAATGTAGATGAAAAATTTCCTATGACTTTTTAGAAAGGAAATTCCTGTAAGTTTAACCATTTTGCTTGATGCGTGCAAGTGAATCTCAGATTTCCTTCTGCTAAAAGAAGTATAATTTATACAGTATAATTTATTTAAATGGAAAATCCATCCACGTGGTTTTTATAATTATTGTGCTCGTTATGTCTAAACAACCTGTAGCTGCTCTAGGTAAAGTGAAATTACTATGGGGATAATCCAAGTCTATTATTTATATTCTACAACGGTTCTTCTCCAAAACTAGTTATATTCCAAACAGTGAGAATAGAAAACAGAAGAAATGATTCAATATAACATTTTCGTTTGTTTGCTTTTTAGCAGTCTTGCCAGTACAGTTGTGTACATTTTAAAATGTTGTTAATTGAGTTCAATGTTTTAAAGCGAACTATTTTGGTTATCTTATATTATGTGCTAAAATGATGTTTGGAAGTCTAATTTACAAAATTATTTAGTCCATTAAAATAATGTACTGTACTTTAATTCCAACGTGCTTTAGAAAGCTTTCTGTCCAATAAATGAAATGTGGAAATAAATTAGGCACTTAAAAATCCTTTTTTACAAATAAAGGTTTCCTAAAATGAAAACAACTTTATGCAGCTATAGGCAGATTTACACACACACACAAAGAGAGAGAGAGAGAGAGAGAGAGATACACACAGAGATACGCAGAGAGAAAGAAACATACATTTACATTAACATAAATTTATGTTAATTTTTTTACTCACAGTCCCGTCTGAAAGACTATTTTCAACATGCAGCACGTTCTTTTCAATATTTACTTCCAATTATTTTTTCTAAAGGAAAGCAATATTACTATTTAACTCACCCTCCAAATTTTTTTAAGTTTGCTAGCTCTGGATAACTGTGCTTTGTTCATTTCCAAACAGCTATTTAAATGTATATCCAGTGCAGATTTAAGTATGCTCTACGATCAAGGCAGAAGGGGAAAAAAAAGCACACTCCAAATAGTTGTGTTGTAAAAATGTCGTGCAAAATAAAAAGCACTCTTAGCTTTTAGCGCTCCTTCCAATAGCGGTGCAGTTCTAAGCTCAGCATAAAGTAGCCAATAACACGTTGGCTGTACCAAAAATAATACAAAGAATATTGGCCATAAGCGTCTGTCCAACCAGCCTATCTAGATTCTCATATTCTGTAATCCAAATTGACTCATTTACGTCTATGTCTGTCTACTGATACTCCTTAGTTAATGACCATTCGTTCAGTGACTTGAAGTTATGTTAGCACTGAACAAGTGATAGATATGACTGGTCCTCAAAGTTATGGCTCTTCCAGCACTCCAATAGTGATGTGATCACAATCTGGGCATTTGGCACTTGGCTCACATTTCCTATGGTCATGTGATCACAATTTGCAGCCATGCCAAAACCCACCATCCGTATCTCACCCATCACTCATGTGCCCTTCCTGGCCATTCACTCACTCTCATGCAGCATCTCCAATCCAGCAATAACCACTTACTTGCCTGCCAACCTACTTGGGAGCCACCTGTTCTTCGACTTCTTACTGGCTTCCCCACTGACTTTGGTTGTTGGAAGCTGGCAGGAAATTGTAAAGAAGAGCTCACTTAATGACCCATGATCCTCACTTAACTATGGTAACAGGAACCCCCTCTTCCTTGATATATTCTCTTCTATGAGAACCTTCTGAATGTGTTCAAAATTCCAGGTGTATGAAACTTGAATTATTTAAAAACACTCACAGATGTCCTTGTATCAGCAAAGAAATGTTTTATTAAATGCTTCCCTCTTGTTAATAATTCTCAAAAACCTTTATGCTGTTCATGAAGACAATGTTCCACTCATTGAACACAATTTCCAAATTTAAATTACCTCTGTCTTGAAAAGGTAATTCTTTCTCTAGACAAAGAATAAGCATTGTTCAAATTATGTTTATAACCAAACTTAATCCTATAATAGTTCTAGAAACTAGATGGACTATCATTGCACTGAGTGCACAACATCCCCCAATATTGCTCATAAAGCCTCAAGAAGCAAAGTCTGAGACATTAAGAAATTAGATGGAACCATCTGTTACTGGCGTCTTACTTAGCGTCCATTCAACTCTTTAAGATACCTAAATCTGCAATTTGCTTTCTCTTCCTTTTTTTGTTTTGCTTTGTTGTTATTTTGGAGAATCAAAACAATAGAACTCTTCTGAAGTAACATGCGATCTACAGCAGATAAATGCTAAACTGAGTTGTTTGCTTTGGGATTAACATAACTGTGTAAATTTTGTGGGGTCCTTGGTGCTCTCTGGTTGGTAGTTTTCTTGCAGATGTTTCATTACCAAATTGGGAAATGTCAGTGCACTGATGACGTTACCTAGTTTGGTAATGAAACATCTGTAAGAAAATTACCAATCTCAAAGTGAACCATGGACCAAACAGTTCAACCGTGAGCTGTAAATATTCTCTTCTATAAGCAAATTTTGCTAATGAAGTTGGTCAGTTATGATGTATGTCTCAGTCGGTCTTCTGGCCGTTTGCAGATTTGCATACACAAGCCAACAAACAGCAGAGTTTAGTTTAGTTTGTTTAATAACAAGCAAGGAACATCCTCCTCTCTGGCAAGAACGGCAGATATCAGATCTACATTAGCACTGGGAGTATCTGCCTTCCAGCGCTGTTTATAGTTGAAACCACCTCCACCTAAACGCACCTATCTCCTGCATTCCACCCCTTCTATTATTCGTGGATTCCATTGCAAATGAGCCTATCCCTGTCCTAACACTACTCCGCCTATCATCCCTATCTAATCCTGATCATTCTAATATTCCCCTTATCCCCTCCCTGTGTGCATGAGAGGGGAAAGCTGTCATGCCCTTGTTAGAGTCGGATTCTGAGGGAGAGGAGGAACAGCGGACAGAGAGTGGAGGTGTGGCTTTGGAGGTTGTGGAGGAGGCTGGGGAAGGGCAAAGGCCGGCCAGGCTGTCATAGGAAGAACCAGGCCCATCCCCTCTTCATCATAGGACATTCAGGGAGGAATGGAGAAGGAAACAAGTTGGCTTATGAGAGAGGAAGCAGCCATGATCCCCCTCATTGGTTACAGTTGGGGAGAATAGTATATAAGAGAGACGATTAAAACACAGCGTTGCCAGAAGCAAAGCATGTTTTATTTTGGGCTGAAGTTATCTTGGTTGGCGTCCTTCCAACAGACTGTGCCTTGTTATCTCCTTGAAGTTGGTAATCACTTATCTTAGTCCCTTGTGGAATTTCCTTCATTGTAGTTTGTTTTGGTTTTTTATTTCACCTCTATCTGCTCATTAAGTTTGGACTGTATTGCTTTCTTTTGAAGACTATTTTTGAATAAGTTTTATCTACAACTGAGAATTACTGAACAGCGGGGCCAAGTTGGAGGCCTTAAAGGACATTTATTTACATTTTGGATTTTGTTACATTTGTGTTATACTCCGGGTCATCACAAAAGCTCTCCGTCACTCTATGAGAGCCAAATCACTGCCAAAGTCCGTCAGGCTGCCAGCCGCAAGACGCTGATGACAGGGTGTTCCCTGGGTTGACGTTGGCGTCACCGAAAGAGCAGATTTGATGGACTGTTAGCCCTTTTCTATCTTCAGTTTTCTATGTTTCTAATGCAGCACCCTGGTTAAAACACACCATGAACTTACAGCAATGTGTATCCATGCCTTGCCAAAGCCGATTAGGCCGTTCTAATTCTTGAATAGTATGTGGGGGTGTAAACAGGAAAAACCAAACTTTCATACAGCAGCCACACAAAATAAAATAGGAAGAATCCTGACACAGACATTCCACTGTGGATGTGGTTAATAGACCAAGTTAGCAAACTAAGAAGAGCTCACATTCACCCTGTTTATGTATTCCTTTCCTAGCTAGCTTGACATTCATTATTAACATTTTAATTGTTATTGATGTTTAATGATGTTGCAAGCCCAGAGTCGCTCAATAGTTGAGATGGGCGGCATATAATTTTAAATAAATAAATGAGAACCGAGAAGAAATTCACACAAAATTGCCTCCTTTTATTGGTTTAATGTGACTTGGTTAGACCATAAGACTGAAACATGCAGTCGTAACTGCAAATTGGTCCTTCTTCATTCAAATTAAGCACAGATTACAGCTCCCTGTTGATTTACACACGATGAGCTATCATTGTGTGCTGCTATGCCTCAACAAATCTTACCTCAATTTTACTTTCTAGGGGCTTTTATTTTCCAAGCCATAACATTTCAAAACTTCACACTGCCAGAAAGTCTGAAATCTTTTCTTTGCCTCCTTTCCATTCCTTCCTACCCACTCCCCCTTCCAACAATCATTCCTTAATTTCTTTATGTTGGCTTGTTTCAATGATTGCGCTTTCTAATCAGAGTCAAGTAAAACATTGCTTATCAATGTCCTTCAGTTTTCTACTTTTATTTATTTCACTTTGCGGGGAAGTTTTGTTATGAATGTTAATAGGCTTCAAGCTGAGGCATTATTATTTCAGGGCTGTTTAAGCTTTGATCAAGTTTAAGAGTCGTAGGAGTAAATTAGTGCAAAAGCACAGGCAAGGAAGGCATTAAATACCTATCAACACAAGTGCACAGAACAAGCAAGTGGAGCTTATTACATCTTCAGGAAAATAGCACAGTACTTCAGTTAGAAGTGTAGATGTTTTTAATTTGCATGGAGAACATCAAGTGCTTTCCAATTTTTATCCCGTACATCCTTCAGGCCAAGTTAAATATTACATTTCCTCACAGCCCTGGCACAACACGCCTCCACACGATGATGCTTTTGTTCATCAGCTTTAAAGCTTTGCAAGTATCTCACAAAAAACCAGAATTGTGATTACAGCTTGACACAGTACAGGTCACGAATAAATAAATCGTGTTTCTCTTAATCAGGGAATAAGCATCAGGACAGAATGTTTCCATGTATTCTCTTTCCTAGCTTTAAGCCAAAGTTCAAGTTTACCACCATCAGTGCAATGGGTAAATAGCTTGTTAAAAGCGAGGATGGAAACAATGACAAAAAAGAGAAGAATTTGGTCTCAATCTCATTAATAGCTTTGCAGGTATCTTAGCCAATATGGCCAGTAATTAGACTTATGGCAGAAAGAATCCACAGGACATGGGTATCCAATAAGGATTTCATCGAAGACGTGAAAAAAATACTATAAAACATAATTGGTGCCCTATTTACTCCCTAGTAAATAATTCTTACATTTATGATTATTATTTTTTTGTCTTGGAAGAACAGAAAGACCCAAATATGGTAATTCTTCAAAACCTTGCATATAGAAAGCCAGTTTGGTCTTATAGGGAGCTAGCTTGATCTAGTGATTAAGGCACCAGGCTAGAAAGTGGGAAATTGAGTTTGGATCCCGCCTTAGCCATGAAAGCCAGCTGGGTGATTTTTGGACCATCCACCAGAAGATGGTGAGTTCTAGTCCCGCCTCAGCCATGAAATTCAGCTGACTTCAGGGTGACTTCAGCCAATCATCAGGAGACTATGGGTTCTAGTCCTGCCTTGGGCATGAAAGCCAACTGGATGGTTTTGGACCAATCATCAGGAGACAGTGAGTTCTAATCCCACCTCCAATATAAAAGCCAACTGGGTGACCTTGGACCAGTCACTTCTCTGTGACCCCAACCACCTCACAGGATTGTTGTGGAGAAAGGAGGAGGAGGAAAGTGTGCTGGATACATTTGTCATTTTAAATGATGCATAAAAATAATAAAGATGGGATTAAAATGTATAATAAATTTTACAAATGATGTAAAGTCAAAAGTACTTAATTCTCTCTTGTAAGAAATAAGAATTTTGTCATCCAAAGGATGTGACACTCACAGCTAGATGAATGAATCTTCTGTGAAGAACATCCTATTCTATTTTTAATTAATAGAAAATAAATATTGTACCTGGAATTAGAAAAGGAGTAGCCTTGAGAAGGAAACAGGCTCAGTGGTTTAGAAATTAAGAATGCTGCATCAGTACTGTTATTCTGATTATACAGAAAATAAAAATACATTCATCTAATACTGGATATCCAGAAAAATTATAACACCAAGGATAATACATTGAGTTGGAGTTGATAACCAATGTTCATTGTCAGAAAGCTGCTAAGTTGTTCCTGGTAATGCATATCAAACTTAACTTGCAGGAATTGAATGGCATAGTTGCAAAATGCACACAAAAACCTATACTACAATAAACCTAGGGGGAGGGAAACAGCATGAGAAAGAAAGAATATGCAGCTGTTTTTCTCTGCCGGGGAGATTAACATGCTGCAGTTTTATAACCTTTGCAGAAACAGTTTCGTAATCATATCATCAAGGACAATTGAAAATCTTCCTTTTTCTCCACTACTTTTGTACAGAATGGAAGTTGAGCAAACAGTTTCCACATGGATTTTTGTATCACTGCAAATATTTTTTTTCTGGTGTGATGGAGACCTTTGAGCGGGTCTACATATTTAGTAGGATAAGTCCTACCAAAGAAAGGCAGCTTGGTTTAGTGGTTAAGCCTTCAGGCTAGAAAACAGGCGACTGTAAATTCTAGTCCTGCTTTAAGCATGAAGTCAGAAGGTTGACCTTAGGCCGGTTCCTTTCCCCCAGGGAAAGAGGCAATGGCAAACCATTTCATCAGGAATCACCAGGAGTTAACACTGACCTAAAGGCACAACACACACACACACACACACACACACACACACACACACACACACACACACACACAATGTCTTGGTTTGCTTGCCATCTCTTCCACGCAAGTGTAGCACTGCCTATACACCTGAGGGCAGTAGAGGAAAGCAATCAGCATCAGCAATCAACATGTAGATAAGCAGAGATTAACACCAAGAGTAACACTACTAGACCAACAATCAAACAGTAAACAGCCTGATACGGAACCACCAAGAATGCTCCTACCAACGTTGACTGGGCAAGTCATTTGTCTGTAACCCGAGAGCAAATCTTGCTCCTTTTTAGTACTGCAGATGTTCTCCTGTCCATAAAGAGACACGGTGGCTCAGTGGCTAAGATGCTGAGTTTGTCGATTAGAAAGGTTGGCAGTTCAGCGGTTCAAATCCCTACCACCATGTAATGGAGTGAGCTCCTGTTACTTGTCCCAGTTGAAAAATTTGGTGGGAAGGTAACAGCGTTCCGTACACCTTTGGCATCCCATGACCACGGAGACATCTTCAGACAGCGCTGGCTCTTCGGCTTTGTAACGGAAATGAGCACCGCCCCCTAGAGCCAGAAACGACTAGTACGTATGTGCGAGGGGAACCTTTACCTTTATGTTCCCTTAGTTGGGTAATGAAATATCTACAAGAAAACAACCAAGTTCAGGGAGCACCAAGGACCCCAAAGGAGAATTTACTGGCTTCAGTCTTCCTCACCTCACAAAACTAGAGCTGTGAGGATCTCCAACTGGTTGAAATAAGTGGCCCTGAACTGCCAAACTATATGTGTCAGTTTCTATACAAATGAACACTAATCTGGCAATATAGCAACATCTAAAGACACTAAAATTGAGTGGGGGTTCAACCTTATAGATCCCAGAAGGTTCATTTTCCAGTAAAGTAACTATAATAGGAAAAGATACATACCTCAAGAGCTGAAGTGTATCCACACCACACTGTACCATATAGACTCCTTTCGTTTCATGCAACAATTCAGATCGTTATTCGTTATTTACAACTGTTCATGGTTAATGTAATGGTTACTGTCTGTTTTGTTGGCATTTTTATGTCTCCCATTCATTATTTGCACAATGCTCTTAATAACTCAAAATGTATTGTATATTGCAGTCAAGGTTTTTTGTGCATTTAATAGGCAAAATATAAAACAGGTATCTCCAGATAAGATGAATAAAGGTCTTCTTGAGAAAAGGAAGAATGGTGAGATTAATTTGTGTTAATTAGAGGCATCCCCAATGTTAATATTATTAATGGAGACCATTAAAATACTGAAACAAAAAAGGCAAAAAAAATTCCTCTTCAGAGCATCTGACATGCGTTCATTAGAGTACAACTCCTTTGTTAAAAAGCATAAAATAGCAAAGCTATTGTAAAGCAACAAAAATGAAGTGGAGTCTAGAAACAAATTGTAAGGAACGTGGATAGATAAATTTATGGTACAGTAATAAAAAAGGACAAGCAAGTAGAAAAAACCACATCCTTACGAACGCTAGCCTAGCTACTGCATATAAACAGTTAGCAAACCTCACACTCACTTGAGTTCAGATAGCACCAAGGAATCCACAGTTTTTCCTTCTGTCTCTCTCATATCCCAGAGAAATAAGGGGAGTCCAGCTGGGGTTTTTTCTACTATTTTCCCACTCCCCTAAACTTAATACATCTTTTGTTTGTACCTGTGGTTATTCTAATAGCTTCTGAATGTTATCTGCAAAATCATTTCCATTTCACACAAAATGCCATTTCTTCCCAATATAACTTGGAAACCAAAGATTCCACCACTTGGTTGAATTCATAGGGCACACTTTGTCTCCGGAGCTTATCAAAGACAAACGAATTGAGTCCCATTGGGTTGCAATCAGAAACCCAATGAAACCATTTGCCAGTTAGATTTTATCCTAATAATTGTACATTCCATAAAATATTGCACGTCCCACAAACTTGCTAATGAAATACATTATCCCCTTTCAGTGCAATTAAATGTCTCTCTAACACTAAATAGAAGGGTTCCTGCTGGAGGTATGAATTTACCGGCACTACGCACAACTTGGGGTTGTATCTCACAAAGAGTTATGTTTAAACTTCTTGGACTCCTCCAAAGATGTGAAATATTAGAATTTGCTTTTCATGCACATCCAAAAGCAACTTAAAATGAATAATTTCTATAAAAAGCAATGGTTTTGGATTTAACACTTTTCAATAAGGCATCTTTAGGGTGGTAAAAAATATCACAAGAACCTGATTGTTTTGTGCTTGTAGATAGCAACTTTATTTTTTCTGTCCTTGAACAGAGTTGGCTTGTATAAATTTAGAGTGTGATGCATTCTTTTGCACAGAGTATTGTTTATAAGGGAGGGAAAACTTACCATCACAACATATTCATTTCTTCTTCTTTCCCTTCCCTGGGATTTATGCACAAGTTAAGGTTGTCCTCAACTTACAGATGTTTGTTTAGTGACTGTTCAGAGTTATAATGGCACTGGAAAAAAAAGGACTTACAACCAGTGCTTGTGCTTATGATCGTCACAGCATTCCCACAGTCACGTGATGAAAATTTGAATGCTGAGCAACCAGCATAAGTTTACAACAATTGCAACATCCTGGGATCATGTGATCACCATTTGCAACTTTCCCAGCTGGCTTCCAACAAGCAGTCATCTGAGGCAAAATCTGAGTTGCTTAAAGACCAGAGCACTGCACACCAGAACAACTAGACACAAGGACAGTTTTTTTCCGAACGCCATTACTCTTCTAAATAAATAATTCCCTCAACTGTCCAACTATTTACAAAGTCTGACTACTATTAATCTTCTCATCACTCCTTATCACCCCTCCCCTCCCACTTCTGACTGTATGACTGTAACTTCATCGCTTGTGTCCTTACGATTTATATTGACTGTTTCCTAGTATGATTTGATTGCTTATTTGTACCCTATGACTATCATTAAGTGTTGTACCTTATGATTCTTGACTCTTGGCGAATGTATATTTTCTTTTATGTACAGTATTTGCACCAAGACAAATTCCTTGTGTGTCCAATCATACTTGGCCAATAAAGAATTCTATTCTATTCTATTCTATTCTATTCTATTCTATTCTTTTTTGTATAATAAGTTTTTTATTTTTTTAAAACATCTCTTTTGGTGAACAAAAGGTTTTTACATTTCAGTACAAACATAGCCTTGATTACATATTCTTTTATCATAATCAATTTCATATCATTTATGTTCATCACAATTATTATATTCATTTCCAATTCATATCATAGCTTATTTCATTTTTCTTTAAATATTGTCATATCTTATTTTAAAATGGTATCTAAAATTCTTATTTCATTTCTATATTCATTATATTTATATACTTTTATCTGTCACATTTGCAATATTATCACATAGTTTTATTTCATTCACTATTCAATTAATTTCATCATAGTTCTAATAATTCAAGAAAAAATTTACTCCTTTAATTATCAGTTTGACTGTGCCACCCCCCCCTTATCCATTCCTCAGTTTACTTCCCTTTAATTCATAATTAAAAATTACCATAATATAATTACTTTTTAATTATCACATTCTAGATTAATAACAATAGTCTCCTAACTACTACATATCACATGCATATATATATTTTAAGTCAGATTTTGCATGGTATGTTTCCCCTCAATTGCATTCTAAATCATTGTTTCAGAAGTATTCGTCTATTCAATTAATTATAGAAACTGATATCAATCTTTCTATTACAGTCCTTATATTTTATTTTAACTTTATTCTTCTTTACATTATCATTCTTATCATAAATTCCCATTTCCACAATTATTCCAGTTAGAGCTATATGTGAGTTAGCCATAATCCTTAAAAAAGAACCCCTCCCCAAAAATCAGTTCCAGTCTTTTCAATTTTAAAATCTATATTCTTGTATAACATAACATATTATCTTACAGAATCCCCTTTCCTATTCCTCGTCTACCCATTATCTCTAGGTCTCCTAACTGTGTAGTTTCTTTCCATTTTTGTTCGCTTTCTGCTTCCTCTCCCTTTCTGGTCCTTTCTCTTAATCCCCTTTTTTTCCTTGGACTTCCGGTTTTGCCAGGCTTCGGTGGCAGCGGGGTTTTGCGATCGTGCGCGATCCCTGTTGCGCTAGCCGTCTTGGTGCCTCCAATCCCGATGGGTCTGGAGGATAAGGCTGCCCCGTAGAGGCAGCCGAAGATAGGGGGATCTGGACAGGGGTTTGGGGTTTTCGCAGACCCCCTCCCCACCCGGCATAACCCCCTTTTCTCAAGGCGGTGGAGCAGCGGTCAGTAATGGCCGCCACAAAGAAGCCGGCAGCTGGACAAGATTGTGCTGGAGGAAGAAGGAGAAAGTTTTGAAGCGAAAGTTTTTTGGCTGAACTGGGACTATAAGATGCATTTAATATCCTGAAAATCTTGATTTTTTGAAAGATACTTTGTTTCCAGAAGAGATCTATAAGCGGTGAGTGAAAGTGCTGAAAGAGAAAGTTTACTCTCCTTCCCTATGGAATTAACAAATGGATATTGAAAAGCCTGCTATTTTATAGAAGGTAAAAATTTAAAGCTTTTTGTTACAAGTGGGAAGGGAGAGGACAAAAGAAAAATTTATATTAAGATTTTGTTGGAGGAGATGCCTGGAAGATTTTGAGATTGGAAGTTAATCGCAATAAGACTTTAAAACACAGATTGGGTTTTTTTTTTCCCCTTTCCAATTGATATTACCCCAGGAAGAAAAAATGTGAAGGGAAGAACTTTGTGCTCTGTTTGGATTGTTTGATGACTTTGGGATTTTAGGGAATTGTTCTAAGCTTTGAATTATCTTGGTTGTTCTAAGAAGAAGAAGAAGAAAAAAAAAAGAAGAAAAGGTTTATAATGGCTTTATCTGTTGATGAACTGAGAGAGGAATATGGTAAAATAAAGAAAGAAGGCAAAGACGCTGTGAGAGAAATTTTTCGCTTTTTAGAAATGGCGCTTGCTACTTATCAGCAAACACAACAATTGATGGAGGAGGAGGAGGAGGAGGAGGAGGAGGAGGAGGAGGAGGAGGAGGAGGAAGAAGAAGAAGAAGAAGAAGAAGAAGAAGAAGAAGAAGAAGAAGAAGAAGAAGAAGAAGAAGAAGAAGAAGAAGAAGAAGAAGAAGAAGCCATCTTTAACGAATCTACAAAGTTGATTAAGAAAGAAAGGAGAAAGAGAGGAAGGAAAAAGGACATAAGACTTAAAAAAACATCCAAGAAAGAGAAAAATAAGATGCAAAATCAATACAATGTTGGAAAGCAAAAGAAAAGAGAAATACAACAGAGAGGGGAAGCTAAGGGGGGTAAAAAGACCAGATGGGATAAGATAGGAAGGAAGAAGGGGGGGGAAGCCACAAAGGTATTCTATTCTATTCTATTCTATTCTATTCTATTCTATTCTATTCTATTCTATTCTATTATTCTATTCTATTCTATTCTATTCTATTCTATTCTATTCTATTCTATTCTATTCTATTCTATTCTATTCTACAATGGCAGTGATTTGTTTAACAACTGTGGCAAAAAAGGATTATAAAATTGAGTGCAACTCACTTCACTGCCTTGCTTCATAAGGGAAATTCTGGTTCCAGTTTGGATGGAAGTCGTGGACTATCTGTATTCTAAGTCTTTGCCTATTAAATTATATATGGCTAAGGGAGTGAATTAAGACTGGAGGAATTCAGAATCAAAACAACCCTTGTCCTTAGAAGATCATTAAATGACTATTGGCTAGTCATTTTCTATTAGTCTTATCTACTTCATATATTTGTACTTACGGGAAAAAATTAATGGACAAGCCCATATAAATTTCTTTGGGCTTCAGGAGAAAAGCCAGAGCACATATTAAAATCATAATCCAATGTGCTATAATGGTTAAGGTTTCAGAAGAGGGAGTCAACCTATTTTCCAAAGCACCAGAAGACAGCACAAGAAGCAATGGATGGAAATTAATCAAGGAGAGAACCAACCTAGAATTAAGGAGAGAATTTCCTGACAGTGAAAACAATCAGTGGAATGGCTTGCCTCCCACAATTGTGAATGCTGCACCACTGGAAGTTTTTAAAGAAGAGATTGGACAACAATCTCTATTCGTCTGAAATAGCATAGGGTCTCCTGCTTAAGCAGGGGGTTGGACTAGAAGACCCCCCAAGGTCCCTTCAAACTCTGTTATTCCATTATTCCACTTTTGTTTGGGAATGCCTGCATTTTAGGAGTAAGCATATTCTCGTATACGGAAGATGCTACTTCAATCCCTAGTAACTTTTGCTTCCATCAATCAATGTCAATCAGTGCACACATGATGATGATGATGATGAAGAAACTGCAAAGGCATCTACAGCTCACCCCCCATGTTATAAAAACAGTGAAACTCATGATTATCCCAATAATTTCCGCTTATGCCTTTGACCTCAACAGGGTTTGTCATTGCTACATACAATTCATTACTTGCTGCCCTCTGCAGAGGGTTCATGGAAAGCCAGAAGCTTCCTGTGTTATCCCATGTGCACAACTGACTATGTGTTCAAATATCTGGACCTTATTGTGATGCCATCAGTTTATTGTGATGCCTCATGCAACTCAATTAGGAAAGAGATGAATGACTGAATTATAAATTGGTTAGAAAAATAAAAAGATAATCTGTTTATTATACTGTATATGGATCTGAAAGTCTTCACTTTGCATACAATTTAATCTGTTTAATAACTAGGAGAAATGGTGGGCAGGGAAATATATTACTTGCACTCAAAACATCTTCCCATAATAGTTATATGCTCTATAATTACATATTCTGCAGTCATAAATACATTCCTATTTATACCCTGCAGACATAAATACATTATTAACAATAATATTCAGAAACCAGTAGGAAGGCAATCTTTTTTGGAGTAAAATTGAGATAAGAAGATTAGCATAATGTTAGCTTGCCACTATTTGTTTAATATAATCTTGAAGAGATCATATAAAATGCTGAAATATACCAATTTTCCATTGAAATTGATCAAAATCTGAGCTCCCATAGTGCTTTGAGGTGAGAATAAATATTTCTCTCAGATCAATCAAGTGATACCTGCTCTAATTTTGTGAAGAAACAAACCGCTTTGCACTTGGAGGTGCCTTTATTAATTAGAGTCTACTTCCTATAAGACAGAGAGAACATTTGAAGTTATTTATTATAGAAAATTATAACTTACACATTTGCCAAGTCTTTGTAAAGTCAGAACAGTTGTGGGTCAAAGTCACAAATAAAGCACTACATTGTTTCATATGTGCATATAATTTTAACGTTTTTGAACTGCTAGGTGGGCAGGAGATGAGGCAAGTAACGGGAGCTCATCCCATCGCACGGCACCCAGGTCTTGAACACAGGCTGTCGACTTTCCAGTTGACAAGCTCAATGTCTTTAACCAAAGAGTCACAGAACTCTGTAGTATCCTCAATTTTGCATTACAGGAAGTCCTCGATTTAGGACCATAATTGGGCCCAAAATTTCTGTTGTTCAATGAGACACTTGTTAAGTGAATTTTGCCCCCCTTTACCACCTTTCTCGCCATAGTTGTCAAGCGAATCTGGCTTCCCCATTGACTTTGTTTGTCAGAAGGTCGCAAAAGGTGATCACATGACCTTGGGAGACACTGTAACCATCATAAATATGAAACAGTTGCTAAGCATCCGAATTTTGATCATGTGACCATGGGGATGCTGCAAAGATCGTAGCTTTAAAAAGTTATCCTAACATTTTTCAATGAGTTGCAACTTTGAAGGAACTGTTGGAAGTCAAGGTCTACCTGTATAATGAATAAATCAGAAATGTGGGGATCAAATCTAAGACAAGTTGGGCCCCAATCATCATTTTGGTAGGAGATTTCTAAGACATACCAAGACTGTAAGCTGTAGAGGGAAGTTGAAAGAAGAAATTCTGGAAAAAGACAATGGCACCCACATTGCATTAATGCCAAGAAAACAATAGAAATGCCTCAAGCTTGACTTAATAGTAAGTCTTTATAGGTAGTCCTTGTTTAGTGACCACAGTGGTGACCAGCAGTGCAGTTATTAAGTGAAGTAGTTATTAAATGAAAATAATGATTCAAAAAAGGCAACTATGATCTTATAGACAACGATCTCTCATCCCTTGATTGGCAATCTCTATTCACTGGATGCAATACTGTTGAAGACCATTACAACATATTTTTACTTGAAGTCAAAAGAGTCATCAAACTATATGTACCAACAACAACTCCCAAAACAAAACAAAAAAGCAGATTACCCATAACAATAAGAAAACTTCAATCCAAAAAGAGATCACTCTGGCGGAAAAACAAATCTGGTCACGTTGCCAATTTCAAAAGCCGATACAAAAATTTATGCCACCAGATAAAGACCGAATGCATCAATTATCACATTAAACAAGAGGAAAACCTTCTAAGCACCAATTCCACCCGTGCTTTTACAATTTTGTAAACAACAAACTAAAAGACTCAAGGTCTATCCCACCCTTGATAGGACCTGATGGTAAAGACTGCAACGACGACACCACTAAAGCCAACATCTTTAACACATTCTTCAGCTCAGTATTTGTAAACAGCAATGGATTTCCTAGCTGTACCACAGATAACAACAATGATCTAATACATATCGATTTTACAGAAGACAATGTTGAAAAAGCACTACGCAATCTAAAACCATCTCTATCTATTGGACCTGATGGAATATGTGCCTACTTCTTAAAAAAGCTATCCACTGCCATAGCCAAACCTCTAAGCATAATCTTTGAAAAATCTTTCAGGACCAGCTCCTTGCCTAACCTATGGTCACAAGCCACAGTCATCCCCATCTTCAAAAAGGGAGACCCAAGCCTAGTTGAAAATTACAGACCAATCTCCTTATGCTGCGTCACCTGTAAAGTCATGGAATCAATTATTAACCAATCCATCATCCTCCACTTAGAGACAAACAACCTACTCTCCAATAAACAATTTGGTTTCAGAAAAAAACTATCCTGTAATCTGCAACTCTTACACTGCAAAAACATATGGACAACACAACTCGACCAGGGCAAAGCAATAGACGCAATCTACATAGACTTCTGTAAAGCCTTTGATTCAGTGGTACACGACAAACTACTCCTAAAAATAAAATCCTATGGTATCTCTGGACAACTGAATAACTGGATAGAAGCATTCCTGGCAAACAGACAACAAATGGTCAAAATTGGGAGCGTCCTATCAAATTCTGTACCTGTCAATAGTGGTGTCCCCCAAGGCAGTGTTCTAGGACCAACTCTCTTCATACTCTACATAAATGACCTCTGTGATCATATTAAGAGCAATTGCGTTCTTTTCGCTGATGATGTAAAGCTGTTCAATACCACAGACAATACTGCTACCCTACAAAAAGATCTTGACTATGTATCAGAATGGTCAAACAAATGGCAACTTCAAATCTCAACAAATAAATGCTCTGTCTTACATATTGGCAAAAAAATCAGAAAATAAAATACAAGCTGAATAGTCAAGATCTTGTTGATGACCCAAGCTCTGTAAAGGACCTTGGAATACTCACCTCTAATGATCTAAGTGCTAGAGCCCACTGCAACTACATAGCCAAAAAGGCATTAAGAGTTGTTAACCTAATCCTACGTAGCTTTTTCTCTGGTAATATCACACTACTAACCAGAGCATACAAAACATTTGCTAGACCAATACTCGAATACAGTTCATCAGTCTGGAACCCACATTACGTATCTGATATTAGCACAATTGAGAAAGTCCAGAAATATTTCACAAGAAGAGTTCTCCACTCCTCTACTCGTTGTAGAATACTTTATGCCACCAGACTTGAAATTCTAGAACTAGAAAACCTTGAATTACGCCGTCTTCGGTCTGATTTAAGCATGGTATATAAAATCATACATTGCAATGTCCTACCTGTCAATGAATACTTCAGCTTCAACCATAACAACACAAGAGCACACAATAGATACAAACTCAAAGTTAACCGCACCAAACTTGATTGCAGGAAATACGACTTCAGCAATAGAGTGGTCAATGTCTGGAATACTCTACCCGACTCTGTAGTTTCTTCCCCAAACCCCAAAAACTTTAACCTTAGACTGTCTACTATTGACCTCACCCCTTTCCTAAGAGGTCTGTAGGGGGCGTGCATAAGCGCACCAACGTGCCTACCGTCCCTGTCCTATTGTTTCTCTTATTCTTCTTTTATTTTTCTTATATGTACCCATTTCATGTATTCACAACTATGTATACACTTATACTTATTATCTTGTAAACAATTGGCAAATCAAATAAATAAATAAAAAATAAATAAATAAATAAATACTTCAGCTTTCCTTTGCTTTACAGATCTATGAAGGTCATAAATATAGGAATTGGTCTCCAAGTTACGTTTTCCATTACTTTCATAACTGTGAATGGTCGCTGTCCAAAGCAATCAATAAAACAATGACTACCTATATCTTGAGTGAGAAATGACATGGAATAAGAACTTGATTTCAGGAAGTGTTATTTAATCCATGCAATTATTTGGTGTAGTAGCACTATAACAGAGTTTTAAGAGAAATATTAAAAGCAATTCAGCTTGGGGAGGTTCACTTCCAATCTACTTCTCAATTTCCCTCAATGTTTTCCTTCAACTTTGTTATTCGTAACTCAAGACCTTAAGATTCAACAAAGGTGGCTCGAGAATTTCGTCAATTTGAGTATTTTAACAGGAAAAAGCAAAATGGCATCTCTTTTACCTCTGATTCTGCCTAAGCACCATCCCAATATTCTGACAGCCCAAGTTCACAGTAGGCAAAATGGATTTCTTAAAAAAGATACTCAAATAACAAAATTCTCTCCAGTGCAGTTGGGAAGAGATGAAATGACATGCAAGAACATGGTTTATCATTCAAATTAAGTTAGGATGTTATTTCAGACCTAATTGTATTCACAGATTGAGCGGGTGCTATAGAAGATAAGTTTAAATGAAAGATAGCAGAAGAAAGAAAGAGAATAAATAAGAAAGAATAAATAGGAAAGAAACAGAAAGAAGGAGGGAAGGAAAGAAGAAGTGCTTTATATAATTACATTCTCACTGAGGTTGGTATCATCAAATATTTACAAAGCTGGACTTCCTTCAACTTCATTTCAATAATATACAATATACCCAGGAGTTTGTGGCTATTCCTGTAACCAACACTTAGGTTTTCTATTTGCTTTTAATTCTTGGCTTCCTTTAAATCAGTGGTAACTCTCAGTTATGTCAATGAAAGAGCAAAGGAGATGGCTTTTGTCTAAAAACTTGCAACAAACTGTTCAAACATGACGATCCCATGTACAGGCAGCCTTCAACTTATGATCACAATTGGGGCTATAACTTCCATTGTTAAACAAGGCAATTAAATGAGCTGTGCACAATTTTAGGATTTCGGGTTGTTAAATTAATCCTTGCAGTTGTTAAGTGAATGATGTAGTCATTAAGCAAATCTGGCTTTCCCCCATTGGCTTTTCTTCTCAGAAACTGCCTGAGAAGGTCTCAAAAGCTAATCACATGATGCCGAGACATTGCAACCATAGTAAATACATGCCAGTTGCTAACACCTGAATTTTGAACCTATATTTGTGGAGATTCTGTGAAAATTGTTAAATGTGAGGCCTGGTCATGTCACTTTTTTCAATGCTGTTGTAATTTTGAATGGTAAGTAAACCAATGGCGATCGGTCAAGGGCTAAGTGTACCAGAAGACTGAACATCCAGGAGACAAAATCAACATATTGTTTAAAAGATTAATGTACTGTGTGAAAAGTTTTGCTTACGCACATGCAGAATGTCTCTTGCTATAACAAGACAATCACTGTAAACATGTCTTTTAACAAGTAAGACATTTCTAACCTTTAGAAAATCTACTTGTCTTCATTTGATGAAACTTTTATACTCTGTTTGAACAAAGCAGGAGAAAATATTGAAAGTGCCAAACATTTTATATGTTCCTCAGACTTTTAAACTAAATAATACTTTTATTAAAATGTCATCTAAAAGCAGACTTTTTTTTTTGCTTCTCTGATTCAATGCCAAGTATATTGGTTGGATCATCAGACTTCCATTACTGCTTCTTTGGCATAAGTCTTATTGGTTTGAGCCCGGCTCCGTGATATGGAGTGAGCTTCCATTGCTTGATCCCTAATTCCTGCCTACCCAGCAGTTTGAAAAAAGGGAATATTGCAAGTAGAGAAATGGGTACCACTTTGGTGGGGAAAATCTGGATGCATTCATGTGCAAAGACTGGAAGGGGGTGCTGAACCTGGCTAGTGTGAGCCATATTGATCTGAAGCATGGTGAGACCGGTGGAAGAGCCTGGAAGAGCCAGCAACCCAAGTGGCACTAATTATCTGGTGTAAACCTAGTTTATCCCCTGCAGTGCACCAAGGGTAGGTGTGTAAGCATTGAACCAGAGGTGGTATTCAGCAGGTTCTGACCAGTTCTGGAGAATTGGTAGCGGAAATTTTGAGTAGTTCGGAGAACCGGCAAATACCACCTCTGACTGGCCCCGCCCCCATCTCTTCTCTGCCTTCTGAGTCCCAGCTGATTGGCTGAATCTTCTTTGGCTGCCCTGCACAGGAGAACGGAGCTGGAAAGCAGGTTAGTGGGGTGGGGAGGGAATGGGGATTTTGCAGTAACCTTCCCCTGCCACACCCACCAAGCCACGGCCACCAAGCCACACCCACAAGCCACGCTTACAGAACTGGTAGTAAAAAAGTTTGAATTCCACCACTGCATTGAACAAAATGAACTGGCATTCTATGCTCTCAGGACTGCATTGTGTGTGCAGCAATGTATAGATTCTCCTGACGTTGTCTGCTTTATGCTAAATAAATAAACAAATAAGATCCTGTATATCCCAAAAAATATTCAGATGTTGTGATATATATCTACAGTGACAAAAATCAGGCAATGTTTCTCCTGGAACAGTCTATAAAGATGAAAATTGGATTTTGGGATTAGACTTTGAAGAAGTAGGACAGAAAGAATATTGATCCTTTTGAACTTTGGTGTTGAGAAGACTCCTGAGAACAACCACAAAAACCAAACAGGGAATCATTCAGCAAATCAACCCAGAATTTTCACCCAAGACACAAATAATCAAACTCGATTTATTCTACTTTGGGCTGTGAAAACCTAAGCCTCTGGAGAAGACTCTAATATTGGGGAAAGTGGAAGGAGAAAAACAGGATGAGAAGAAGGCTTGATCTACAACAAAAGCATCATTGGAAAACTCGAAAGTCCAGATGAAGATTAGGATTGCATAGAATAGAATATGGGATACAGAATAATAGAGTTGGAAACTATCTTGGAGGTTTTTTTTGTCCAATCCCCTGCTCGAGTAAGAGACCCTATACCAGTGGTGGCTAACCTTTTTGGGCCTCTGTGCCAAAAATTGTGCACGCGCTCATGGGCCATGCGTGCAGGGGGGCCTACGTGCCATGCATCTCTGCACATGAGCACTCATCTCCCACGCAACCCCGTCCCCCACGCTTGCACACCAGATGCCCAACAATCAGCTGTTGGGTGGGTGGCGCATGCGCATTGGGATTCTTCTGGGCGACCTCTCGTGTGCCGGTAGAAGTGGCTCTGCGTGCCATTTCTGGCACGTGGGCCATAGGTTTGCCATCACGGCCCTATATCATTCTGGACAAATGGTTGTCCAATTATTTCTTTAAAAACTTCAGTGATGGAGCATCTACAACTTCTGGAATCAATTGGATTATCGCCAGGATAGGTTGTCATAGAGAAAAATTATTTATATGACACATCAATCAATCAATCAATCAATCAAGAACAGAAGCATGAAGCAAGCTACTAGGTTTCTGAAAACTATATATAAATGTTAGGTTGAGCTAGATAGCAAAAAGAGAGTGTAAAATAACTTCCTTTTCTAATGTCTTTTGCATACATTTGGGTGGGTGTTTGTGCATGTATGTTTTTTTCTACTATTTCAAACCTAAGTTTATTGCCTTAAATGCTACAGAGGATACATGTTTACAAAACATTTTACTATAATTGCACCCAAAATCTATTTATAATTTATAGTTGTTTTTTTTAAATATTTCTATTAGTGAAACTACTGCTAAGGAATGGAAAGCAGGCACTGAATCACTTACATAAGGAAAGAAGAGAAATAATCATTTATACAAAGAAAACCGCCAATTAAATGATAAACATCCAAGTTTTCAGTGTTGTCATTATCCATGAAAAAAATAAAATAAATGAAGATAAAAGTAATCATAAATCCCTATGCCTCCAAGGCTTGAAATTTTGGGCTTGGACAATCTGGAATTGCGTCGTATGCCGTCTGATCTATGCATAATTCACAAAATTGTCTGCTACAACATCTTGCCCGTCAACAACTTCTTCAGCCTCAATCACAATAATACACGGGCAAACAATCGATACAAATTCAAGATAAACCGCTCCAAACTCGATTCCAGAAAATACGACTTCAGAACAGAGCGGTCAACACCTGGAACACCCTACCCGACTCCGTTGTTACAGCCTCAACCTCTCACATCTTCAACCTCAAACTGTCTACCGTGGACTTCACCGCATTCCTAAAAGGTCCTTAAAAGGGGCGTGCATAAGCACACCAGCATGTCCATTTGTCCCTGTTGTACTGTCCCCATTTATCTGTATTTATTTCCTTTGTTCATGTTTATGTTCATATCTATACTTGTTATCTTTTACATGTTTGATAAACATAAATAAATAAATAGATTCTGATGGAAGTCAGATGTTCAAAATGGACTTTTAATTCATTATGTCTTTAATCCCTTTCTTCTACTTTATCCATTCTCTTTCTCTTCTACTTTCTTCAACAGAGTCATTTTTCTGATCCAGCATATGTTCATAGCATATCCCTCAAATCTGTCCCTTTCTGATTGATAATAATCTCCTCAAGAGAGCAATCAACCTTTATTAGGTCCATGACTGATTAATTGGTTCTTCTTACAGTCCATGGTATATTTAGTAAAAATCTCAAAATCCCCCAAATCATGGCTTAATATCCAGCTTTTACAGAATATGTTACCACTAAAAGGACCTTTGCTATAATATTCTGACCTTTGCTCTCTCAGAAATATCCTTATCTTTCATAATTCTGTATAAATTTGTCATTTCCTGCCTCCCTAGGCTTTTTTTTTTTACTTCACTGATACACATTTCATTTTATTTATTCATGAGCCGGACACACCAAATTATCTCCCACTTTCATTTCTTTGCTATCCACTGCAAATTCAATAGGCATGAAAATTAACATTACTTTTATCTTAATTGAACATTAATCCTTTTTTACATTTTAGTGCCATAATATCTTTTTTTACTTTCAGCTAAGAAATGGACTCATCTGCAAATCTCAATTGTTTCAGCTCCAACTATGATGCTAGTTGTCATCAACTATCATTCTTAAAATTCGTTTGTTGTAGACATTAAATACTATAGATTTGGGAGTATAAATGTGCACTCGTTTCATTTCAGATTAAGGTTTATAGTAGCTTCTTAGTTATTGTACACATTATATTCTACAGTGTGTGTGATCTTCATATGCAAAGGCCTAGTTCTAATCGTTAACAATGAATATAAACTTTTTAAAAAATGTTCTTTCGCCTTATTTATTTTATGTTATCTATTGTACTGGCAATGACACTGGACGCTACTGGAGTTTAATGATTCCTCTTTCTAAATAAATACAAGTCCAGAGGTTTAAAGCTCATTCTGAAGTAACCTTCGTTTTTTTGGTACTCTTTTTTTACTAAATAAAAAAGAAGCATTTAGGGACGTGATGGCAAAACCCATTGAATGCGTGCCACAGGTGGCACACAGTGCCATTTGTGCCAGCACATGAGCTGCAGGCAAGCTTACCTCACCGTGCATGCACATACCTCACTGCACATGCACGTACCTCACAGCTGATTTTCAGCCCATTGGAGGCCTTTTTTGGCCTCTCAGAGGCTTGAGGATTTGCAGGATGAAAAATAGGCCCGTTTCATCACTTCCTGTATTTCCGGAAATACTGGAAGTGATGAAACGGGCCCATTTATTGGCCTGCAAAGGCCTTCCTCAAGCCTCTGAGAGGCCGAAAATCAGCTGTGAGGCACAGTACAGGTAAACGGGGGCATGCATTGCCTTCTGGGTGCTGGCACGCAAGTGCATGCGCACAAGTGTGCACACAATTTTTGACACAGGAGCCCAAAAAGGTTAGCCACCACTGATGTAGGAGAATCACATAGCTTCAAAGTTTTTCTGATTGTGAAAATCTCAACTTTCAATTCCCTTCCCAGAATGATGTGTTACCCAGTCAAGATCAGATCCTCATATTTTGGATGCATTATAAGCTTTCTTGAGAAGTCTATAATGCTGGAAAAGATGGAAGGAAAGAGAAAAAGAAGACCAGCAGAAAGATAGATAGACTCAGTTACAATGGTGATGAACCCATCATTGGAACATCTGAAGAACCAGACAGTTCATTCTGGAAAAAAAATATGTTTAGATGGTCACTAAGAGTTTACTCGATTGGCATATAATCAATCTGGAGTAATGACATGCTAGTCTTATCTCATTTAAGTTGCAATGCAATTTCTTTCCCTTTTCCAAATACAATGTTTTCCTATAAATAATGTTTCATCCTGAAGTTAGTCCAGGTAGTCCTCGATTTATGACCCCAATTGAGCCCAAATTGCTAGTCCTCTAAGCCAGCATTCATGGCAGTTATAATCAAGGAAGGAAGAAGGTGATTATTTATCTGCACTAACGGCCATGATGCTTTCAAGGGCCATTCAAGCATGACCAAGATTCTGCATACATTATTATTCAGGATAAGATCTCTAAAGTGCTTTATAAAAATATATCCATTATTTAAAATGGAGGCTATGCATTATTAATATTTTTCCCATTACTTTCCCAACATACTCTTTGGAAATACCAATACTGTTTTTCAGATTTCCACCAAACTACCAGGCTATAAGATTTTTCTCAGTACTGTGTAATCTAAATTTGCAAGGAGAGAGAGAAAGAGAGAGAGAGATGGGGAAGAGACAGAACAACTGAACAACAAATGCACAATGGTAAATGTGATCAATATAAGCAAATGTTTATAGGCAAGAGTTTGAGAGAAAGATTTAGGTCCCATCCAAAATGTACTTGGGCAGCTTCCAAATGCAACAAGCCTGTTTATCTTGTTTTGCAAGAGATATTGAACTGATGTAGTTCTAATCACAGTTAAAGCAGGGCCATTCAAGGCAATGGAATTGAAATTTGTTATGACTAATTTAAGCCTTATTGATTTTAAAAGGTTTATTGTAAGTCTATCTACATCTGGAACTAATTCATTGCCAAATAAAGAGGAAGGTTCCTACAGGATCATTAATCTCTACATCTAAAATTACCACTGTTTTGGAGGGAGAAAATCTTTTGCCACCAATTAAGATTGCATTTATGCAAAAACGAGACGTTGTTTGACAGAACACTTAACGGAGGCAAGGATAAGCAATGAACCTGGGCCAAGATGAATCTGACTGTTGATGTTTTGGTTACATTATTATTATTACTCTGTTGAATTTATGTTAAAGACATTGATTTACTATAATGTATTTGATGTATTTCATGTTATGTTTTAAGCTACTTAGAGTCATATTTACGGGATGCCCTGTGGCAGTATTTCTCAACCTCACTACCAGATGCAACGATCAAGACAACTCCAACTCAAACAAGTTTCGTTATTGTTGATCACCAGTTTACAAGACTGGAGTTCTTGCCAGACTCCCTGTCTTCTCTGGGAAACAGCAGATACAGATAGTCCTTGACTTACAACAGTTTGTTTAGTGACCGTTAGAAGTTACAAAGTTAAGTTTTCAATAAGTTTTCAGTAAAAGATGACCATTTTTAAATGCTTATGACTGTTGTAGCATCCCCAGGATCACATGATGTACATTTGGATGCTTGGCAACTGACTCATACTTATGACGGTTGTATTGTGGTTCGCCGGCAGCCTATGCAGATGGTAGCAGAATCGGACAGTGGGGAAGGAAGGGGATCAGTCTGGAGAGGACTCGGAGGAGGGTCCTGTGTCTGATGCAGAGATGGGGCCAGGACCATCTGGGAGTGGGGTGCCGCCTCCGGAGTCTGGCAGCAGCAAAGCAGAGGAACACACATGCACTGTTCCCAGTGTGTGTGTGTAGCTAGAAGGCAAGAGCAGCTGAAACAAAAGAGGCGATTTGGGAGTAAGGCTTGGATGTGATTTCCCCTCCCATAAGATAGAAAGGACAGGCAAAGATGATGAAACCTTTGCAGGAAGCAAAGTAGTTCGATTGGTTCCAAATCATCCTTGAAGCTCTTTATACTCTGGTTGGTTTTTCTTGTACTTCGGTTGGTTTCTTTTCTGGTTAATTTGATACTTCTGTTTTGGCAGCACTTCACAGAAAAGAAAAGTGGGTGCTTATCTCGAGAGAGTGTTTGAGATTCGTTACCAGCTGGGAATGAAAACAATTCCCAGCGTTGCAATAAAACAAGACTTGTTTTTAAGATAAGCGTGTGCGTAATTACAGTTTCGGAAGCCTTGGTCAGAACAGGTTGCCATGTCCCAGAGTCATGTGATCCCTTTTTGCGACCTTCTGACCTGCAGAGTCAATGGGGAAACCAGATTCATTTAACAACTGTATTGCTAATTTAACAACTGCAGTGATTCACTTAACAAATGGGGCAAGAAAATGGGGCAGAACTTAACAAATTTCTCACTTAACAACATAAATATTGGAGTAAATTTTGGTCATAAATTGAGGACTACTTATATAGAGGTCCTTGGATTTTCATTTACCTGCCCTGCACATTTGGGTATGAGTATGCAATAGCAATAGCAATAGCAATAGCACTTAGACTTATATACCGCTTCACAGAGCTTTACAGCCCCCTCTAAGCAGTTTACAGAGTCAGCGTATTTCCCCCAACAATCTGGGTCCTCATTCTACCCACTTCAGAAGGATGGAAGACTGAATCAACCTTGAGCCTGGTGAGATTCAATCTGCCAAATTGCAGGCAGCTGGCAGTCAGCAGAAGTAGCTTGCAGTACTGCACTCTAACCACTGCACCACCATGGCTCATAATATTAAAGAAGTAGAATAAAGATAATGATGTTCATTTAGATCTGGCATCTCTTCCGAAGGAAATACTTCTCACCATTATGTTGATTCTCTGTAGATGCTGGATGCTAAAATCAAATTACAGTTTCTAGCAACAGAAAGTAATGAAAAGTCCATTCGATCAAGATAGGCAGCTATAGAAATTGAATAAATTGATTAAAAAATAATAGAAGTAAAATTCTTCTTGGCTCAATTAATCAATTAAAATATGTTTAGCACACCGTTATAATTTACCTTGTTCTTTTCTAAATACTTGCAAGCCGAGTGAGATCTAGTCTTGAAAATATCCAGTCAATCCTCTCAAATCAATCAATCAATCAAATAGCTTGATATCAATTAAATAAAAGCTTGCTTTGCAGCATTATGTTTTTATTTAGCGTCTAAAGACGGAGCAAACTAGCAAAGATAATTGACCTGTTCTGTTTTAATTCTTTTTTTTTGTTGTTGCTATTTTGCTCTTATCATAATTGTGATATAAATATAATTGATTTTATAATTAAAAATGCATACACGATCATAATTATTGCTTATGCCAGCAAGCATTGTTTTGATTTTCTCCTGGTCAAAAATTATTTGGGGGTAAGTACAGTTCCTCTATTCAAACATCATCTACATAATAAGCTGAGTTTTCATTCCTTCTTTAATACTCTCCCTCCTCATGTGTGTGCTTGTGTGTGTGAGAGAGAGAAAAATACGCGAGCATAGTGGAAAATAGAGGTTGCCATGGCAATTATTCATTATTTTTCCATAGTAGACTTTAAAAAAAATCCAACATATCTCTTTGGTCTGCAGAGAGAGCTAATTTACTGCACATTGGATTTCGTTTTCCTGACACTTATTTGATCAAGTGCTGTAATCTCCGTATAACAAAAAAAAAAAAAAATGTTTTGTTTTTGAAAGCAGATTAAAGGACAATATTTGAGGGGGATCAGGATGAGGAAAAATATTTTATCTGTATCTATTCTTTTAAAGAGGCTCAGCTAATGGAAATATCTGAATGCTTAATTCAAATTAAACTAGGCAGTAATAAACTGTCTATGAAATTCAGATCGTGGGGGCAAAATGTACCGGCCAATTTATACACAACAATTGTTTTTAACTTCATGCAGACTTTGATGTGGACTGAAATGCAAATCCTTTGCCTTTTTATAAAATTTATACACCCTTCACCACACTCAGTGAGCTGGGCCACTTACTTTAAACCATAAATACACAGTTATATTTATTAGATTTGATTTAATTATTAAGAAAAAATATGTTGTACCATTCAAGTCATGATGGCTTACAGAAATAAAACCCCAAATGCAAAGCCCAATAAACCTGCATGCACACACACACAGACACAGACACACACGCACACGGTGACAACAATCAGACCAACCACTTGATGGGCTTCATATCACTCTGGGGCCCTCAGGCCCATTGACACAACTGGGTCTTCAAGGCCTTTCAAAAGTATATCAAGATGGAGGCCATTTTTATTTCAACAGGGGGGAGCCACCACAAAGAAGGCCCTTTTTCTTGGTCCCACTAAACAGGCTTCCTTACAAGGCATCTTTTTCTTAATGTAGTCTTAAATAATATAAAAAGGATTACTTACATTTGATTGTGATAAAGAATACTAATATTGTGCTAACTTGAATTAATAAATAATACATAGAAAGATTATGAGTTTATAACAGATAACAGATAATCAGAGTTGGAAGGGACCTTGTAGGTCATCTAGTCCAACCCCCTGTCCAAGCAGGAGTGTCGGGCTTCAAAGAGTCTACCAGTTTATCTCCTGGAGTGAATCCCGACACATTATCTTGGTTGGGGAATGAAAGTCCGATCCTGCAGTTTACAATATATCAACTTGATCGGAAAACGTCTCCTATTTTTAAAGATCCCATCCCGGTTCGACCTATCTCGTATCAGCACGAACATGCGACAAGGATGGGGTAGGAGAAGGTTTATCACTCCAACTCCTCTCATTACCCAAAACGAAACACAAACCATCATTGGGGAAGTTACGGCACAACTTGGGAATTGAAACCACATTCTGTATGGTAATTAGTGGCGTTTAGAATTGCGGGGTGGAGGCGTGTAGGACTAATGGGGAGGGCGGATGTTAGTTAGCTACATGGGGGGGCCTGCATGATAAATTGCGCTGAGAGACGAATGATCTCAGCGCTGACTTTATCCGGTATATCCATTGTTGCCGTGTTTGAAGGAAAACGAGCAAAAATAAACATACCTATTCACAACGAATCCTGTGAGTAATATAGTTTATTGCTAGAATTCCTACGTGTACAAACGTGGGCTAACAAGGAGACCCTACACCATTTCTGACAGATGGCAGTCCAATCTCTTCTTGAAAGTCTTAAGTGATGGTGCTCCCACGACTTCCAAGGGCAAGTTGTTTCATTGGTTGATTGTTCTGTCAGAAAGTTTCTCCTCATTTCCAGGTTGAATCTCTCCTTGTTCAGTTTCCATCCATTATTCCTTGTCTGGCCTACAGGCGCTTTAGAAAATAGCTTGACCCCTTCCTCTCTGTGGCAGCCCCTCAAATATTGGAAGACTGCTATCATGTCTCCCCTGGTCCTTCTCTTCACTCGACTAGCCATGCCCACTTCCTGCAACCGTTCTTCACATGTTTTAGCCTCCAGTCCCCTAATCATCCTGGTTGCTCTTCTCTGCACTTTTTCTACAGTCTCAACATATTTTTTATAATGTGGTTTATAGATGTTAGGCATCCTTTTTATGTAAGGTTTCAATCACACTACATGTGGGAGAAGTGTCAATACAAGAATGTAATGGGAGAAATCTTTAGATTAAATAAGAAAGATATAGATGAAGATAAAAATGATGAGTGTGGGAAATGAATAAAAATGGATAAGAATTGAAGCAATAATGAGAACAAGAGATGATGGATAGAAAGAATTCCTGTCAGTCTGGGAACAATTCCATCACTTTGTATATGTGATCTGCGCGCCTAATTTCGCAGATTCAGAATAATGTCAGTCTGTGCTCCATTCAAAATCCAAGAAAGAAATACTTAGACTCCATAGATTAGAGGAAAGATATCTTTTACTGAAATTCGAAGTGGAAGCTACAGGTAGAATTCTGAATCTGAAAAATTAGGCGCGCAGATCACATATACAAAGTGATGGGATTGTTCCCACCCCCCAAAGTTCAAAAGATTCTTCCAATTAAAAGTTCTGAATATGATCATGTGGGCATCTTCAGGTGGTGATGAGGCCTCTGTCCGTTGACCTTGACATATTTTGATAAAGATTCGCAGTTGCGCAAAAGAAAGAAAGCTAAGCAAGGAAATAGAAACTTAAGAGCAGGAATTTATACTCCCCCCCACTCCTCATTTTTTCAACACAAGAATGTAACACCTCCAGCTCTCTTCCCAGACACAACCCCTCCCCCCGTTACTCATGGCAGCCGAAAGATGCAAAGCAGTAGAAAAGATCTTGGAGGCTGACATTGCTTTCTAAACATTAAAGAAGCTTGATTGTAATTTGGAGAAGTAGAAATAAACTATAGGGGAAATTCTATTTTTTCTTTTCTTTTATGGAACAACAATATATAGAAAAATTAAAGGTTTATAGAGGTTAGGCATCTTTTTCTTAATACTGCTATGTAATCAAGGCTCCTAAAACTATCTCACAATTGTTATCCTACACATGTTGGGAACTTTGAAATGATTTCATCTAGATGTACATGGTTAAATACACATTTGGCTGTTACATACTGGGAAAGTCAACTTTTCACATGCCACTTAAACACTTGCTCAGATTACATTGACATTCAAATCATCTTTGTATTTTGCATTAGCTGGCCATTATCATAAACCAAGAATGGTGGCAACTAGTTTTGCTCTTTGGGCACAAAAACAGCCATTAGCCTGATGCAACATAAGTTCAAAATAAAAAGCATAGAATTTAACTCTGACTCTTTTCTAGGTAGCATCAAGCTTATAATTAATATAGGAAAAACTTCTTTAACTTTTTTTAAAAAAATGTACAGACTTTAAGCTAAAGAATCTTCTCAATCAAATAATATTTCATAAAAACATGAATAGCACCCCCTGGCCTTCATCAGTTGTCTTTTTCAACTATTCACAGTGGCATTTCATTATGATTCATACAAATGAATATTTTTTTCACACATTTAAATTATGGAGAAAAGGTGAGGTGGGAAAAAAGAAGAAGAGAGAAAGAAGATATGACACATTGGAAATCTGTTACATAAAACAAAACACTTTAGTGTGGAATGTAGTTTACATTGAGAGCTACACTCAATGTATTGATCAGATTATAAAAATAATTTTGTTGCTAAAAAAGTAATAGCATATTTGATAAAATAAATGAAAAATATGATTTGTAGATTTTAGAGTATGGATAGTCCTTGGCTTATGACCACAGAATTTCCTTCAAGCAAGGCTGTTAAGGGAGTCGTGTTTGATATCTTTTTTGCCACAGTCCTTAAATGAATCATATGGTCATTAAGTGAATCAGGTTTCCCCCACCCCATTGACTTTGCCTGCTGGAAATGAAACAAACAAAATGTTAAAAAGTTATGATATTTATGTAGTTACTTATCAAGCACATCTAAATTACATTAAAGTAACCAAAATATCTTTATAATCCCCAAGGCATGTCACAACTTTTGAGCACTCCTATATGTTTGGAAATTGAAACCTGAAAAATTTGACACACCGTAACATTGGTAGAAGCCAGCTGGAAAAATCTGCAAATGATGGTTACATAACCACAGCTTGTGGCAACCTTTGTAAATCTACAGCCCAAATTTTGATCAGGTGACCATGGGAATATTGCAATGGTCGTAAGTGCAAGGGGATTGGTTGTAAATGGCTGTTTTCAGTGCTATTTGTAACCTCAATAGTCGTTAAAGGGTTAGTTGTAAGTCAAGGACTATCTTTTACTGCCTCTCCACATTAATAAATGTTCCAGTAATAATTTATTACTGCAGAGCTATAAATTCCTGCAATTTCATTCTGTAACAGGAATATTGATGGACAAGTCTCTTCCTTTCTTGACATTTTGTGTTTCCTAAAAAACGGATCACTTTCAACAAGAGGAGAATTGAAGGCATCAAGGAACTGCTGAATTAGGCAGATGAGCCCCCAACGACAGAGTAGTCCTTAATGGGTCTAAGTCTACATGGAGGGAAGTAAGCAGTGGGGTGCTACAAGCTTCCGTCTTAGGCCCAGGACTCTTCAATATCTTCATTAACGACTTAGATGAGGGAATAGAAGGGGAACTTACCAAATTTGCAGATGATACTAAGCTGGCAGGAATAGCTAACACCCAAGAGGATAGGCTCAAGATCCAGATGGATCTTGACAGACTAGAACACTGGGCCATATCTAACAAAATGAAATTCAATATAGAGAAAAGTAAAGTCCTACACTTAGGCAAGAAAAACCAAAAGTACCCATATAGACTGGGTGAAACCAGGCTCAATAGCAGTAACTGTGAGAGGGATCTTGGAGTCTTAGTGGACTTCTTGAGACTTTCAAGAAGAGATTGGACTGCCATTTGTCAGAAATGGTGTAGGGTCTCCTGCTTGGGTGGGGGGTTGGACTAGATGACCTACAAGGTCCCTTCCAACTCTGATTATCTGTTAACTATATGATAAGATGTCCATCATTTATTCCTATCTCTGTTACTCACCAGTGAACTAGGAAAATTCAGTTGTGACCAGGTTTAACGTTTATTCATCTGCAGAGGAATTAAAATTTTGGTACGGGTATAACTAGAGAAATATTAAATCCTTACATAAATGTTTGTTCCATTAGAAGTCACAAATATTTCTAAAGCTTCCCAGAAGTATTTTTTGAATAAAGTTGATGTCTCTGTGTTACATTTTCAGTTAGACTTATCATAGAATAACAAAGTTGGAAGGAACCTTGGAGGTCATCTAGTGCAACCTCCTGTTCTATTCCAGGGGTGGGATTCTACCAGTTTGTACCTATTCACTAGAACAGGTTGTTAACATGCTAAGCAGTTCGGAGAACCAGTTGTTAGAAGAAATTACAGGGCTAATCCTGCAAGGAAGGCAGGAAGGAAACATTCTGGTGTTGCTTCCAGAAACTGCCTCTCCGTTAACCCTTATTACATTCTTGGCAGGACTAGACTTCCTGTCTCTGGAACTTCTCTGGAGTTTTTTTCCCCTTCTTTGCTGGTACTTTGCTTGTGTGGAGTGACCATTCAAAGTTACAATGGCACTGAAAAAAGTGACTTATGACCATTTTTCACACTTACGACTGTTGCAGCATCCCCACAGTTATGAGAGGCCAGGGGAGGAGATGCGTGCCTCGATGTGAGTGATATTGAGTTGGCCACGCCCACCCAGTCACATGACCACCAAGCCACGCCCACCACCTAAGCCATGCCCACAGAACCTGTTGTTAAAAATTTGAATCCCACCCCTGGTCTATTCCAAATATTAGCCTTCACCTAGGATTGAATTCACAGCTAATTTCATAGATAGAATGGAGAAGGCCACTTTCAAAATCTTCTCAGGATGGCAAAACTAGATTGAAATAATGATTTGAGAGGTTACATAACCTTTTACTGAACTCTGTTTTTTTCCAAATGAAACCATTAAATCAAAAATAGAAATATCTACTTTATTAAGGGATTATGAGACTTTCCAAAAACGAACAGCAGTTCAGCAGTCCACAGAACCTAAGTCTAAGAGTCATATTTTTAAGAAGACGTTTTGCCTTAAATGCAGCATTTTATGACATAGTCATTGTGCTTGGCATTTTTTCTAGTTTTCTGATAACTTATTCATCACATCACAACCAATTTCAGCACAGCTTCCTCTGCCCTCTGCTGGCTGAATGAGATGGTTGCAGGTGGGTTTTGTTTCTGTGGTTTTGTGCTTGGCATTTGCATTTAGATTGCAATGAAAGCATTCAGGACATTTGGAAGAATCTTTATATATTCCAATCTGAAGGCCTTCATCGAACATAATAAATAAGATTATATTCTATCAATCAGAGCTATATAGAGCTTTACAAAAGTGATGAATAAAGCACTCTGATTTTCATGTGAAAATTATGCATTTGCAATTCATCCATCTCATATCTTTGCTTTCACAATGACCGCTACGCGCTCAGGATTTGCTGAAACAGGACGAGAATCTTTCCTTATTTTTAAAGATCGCTTCTAAAGATACAAAGTAGTTCAAAGAAATGAAATAAACAAACTTAGCCCAGACTTAACGACTCTTTTTTCTTCTGGGGGAAAAAAACCACATTTTTAAAAGTTTACAAACTGGCATTTATTTATTTATTTAAAAATTATACTACTACTTGCATGGAACTGGTTATACAGATTAGCCCTCCATTTACGACCATAATGGAGTCCAAAATTTCTGTTGCTAAGCAAGGCAATTGTTAAGTGAATTTTACCCCGTTTTGTGACTTTACTTGCCACCATTGTTCAGTGAATCACTGCAGTTGTTAAGTTGGCGACAAGGTTCTTAAGTGAATCTGGCTTCCCCGTTGACTTTGCTTGCCAGAAGGTCGCAAAAGGGGATTACAAGACCCCTGGGACGCTGCAACTGTCATAAGTATGAGTCACTGAATCCTGATCATGTGACCATGGGAATGCTGCAACATTCATAAGAGTGAAAAACAATCATAAGTCACTTTTTCAGTTCTGTTGTAATGTCGAACAGTCACTAAATGAATTGTTGTAAGTTCAATTGGGACAGGAACTTCCATTGGGAGGAAGGGAATGAACCAATAGGATCATTCAGCAAGTCACGTCTGATTTTATGACCTTTTTGCTGCAATCATTAAGTGTGGTTAAATGAATCACATGGTCACGAAGCGAATTTGGGTTCCCTTAGTGACTTTGCTTGGTGGAGTCCAGAGGTGGCATTCAGCAGGTTCTGACCAGTTCTGGAGAACCAGTAGCGGAAATTTTGGGTAGTTTGGAGAACCGGCAAATCCCACCTCTGACTGGCCCCACCCCCATCTCTTCTCTGCCTCCTGAGTCCCAGCTGATCGGCTGGGTTTTCTTTGGTTGCCCTGCACAGGAGAATGGAGCTGGAAAGCAGGTTAGTGGGGTGGGGAGGGAAAGGGCGTTGGTACTTACCTGACATGCCCATTGAGCTGTGAAGAGCATCCAGTAGTGGGAGGTGCTTTAGTCTCTGCATGTGTAGGCTGGGCTTAATTTGTGGAACGCTCCTCCTCCTCCACGGGACTCCTCCCCAGCGTTCCCCAGCGAAGATGAGAGAAATAAACGCCCTCGTCCTCAATTCCCTAACAATTCGTTGGCCGAAACAGGACCCCACCAGACAGAAAAAGGGTGGGGCTGGATGCTCTTCACAGCTCAAAGAGAACGGGCGTGTCAGGTAAGTACCAACGCCCTTTCTCCCATGAGCTGCTCAGAGCATCCAGTAATGGGACATACCAAAGCTTGGCCTGTCCTACGGGAGGGACTCCGTCTGGTCTGGAATCTCCTCCTGGTCCCTGTGGACCCGTTGCAGAACTCTTCTGCCAAAGGAAGCCTAAGCAGATGCAAACACATCTATTTTATAATGTCTAATGAATGGTGATGGGGAAGCCCAACTTGCGGCTCAAAAAATTTCAGTTATTGGTGCCTGTTTGCCCCACGCTGCCGATGTTGCAGCGCTCCTTGTTGAATGAGCTGTTATGCCCCTGGGCACCTGCAGGGATTGAGTCTGATATGTTTTCGCTATTGCGGCCCGTAGCCAACGGCCTATCGTAGAAGGTGAGACCTTGTATCCCTGAGTGTTGGGCTGAAAGGACACGAATAAGTCCTCCGTCTTTCTGAAAGCCGCTGTGCGGTTGATATATATTCGCAATGCTCGCCTCACATCAAGTCTATGCCATTGCAGTTCCATCCCTTGGGATGGTCTGGGGCAAAAATTAGGAAGTATCAGCTCTTGTGCCCTATGAAAAGCCGAGTTAATTTTGGGTATAAATGTAGGATCAAGGCGAAGGACCACCCGGTCAGCATGGAAAACACAAAGATCTTGTCTGAAAGACAAGGTTGCAATCTCCGAAATACGATGAGCAGAAGTGATCGCTACAAGGAAAACTACTTTATACGTCAGAAATTGTAGACTTGACGATTTTAAGGGTTCGAAAGGGCCCTTAGTAAGTGCGACAAGAACCTTGTTAAGGTCCCAGGTGGGATAGCTGTGTACCGCTGGAGGGCGTAAATTTGTGGCTCCTCGAAGGAAAGACTGTATGCGTGGATGATGGGAAAGAGAAAATAGGCCTTCACAAGTGAGAACTGACGCCAAGGCTGCCACCTGTCTTTTCAACGTATTAGGTGATAATCCCTTGTCAAGTCCCTCTTGCAAGAACTCTAGAATTTGAGCTAGTGTGGAGCCGAGCCCAAGGGATGATAAATATACATGAGATCATCTTGCCTAATAATTTTGATAGTTCAGCTAGGGACACCCTCTTAAGACCCCTGATCTCCTTAACTAATTGCTGAATGCTATTTAGTCTATCTGGTGACAGGTAAACCTTGCCTTCCACCGTATCTATGACAGCCCCCAGATGGGTTAACCGAGTCGATGGTGTTAATTGACTCTTTTTCCAATTTATTGAGAAGCCATGTTTTTGTAGGGATTGTAATGTGTTCTGAGTGTCTTTGACTGCTTGATGGGCGGAAGATGACAAAATCAAGATGTCATCGAGATAACACTGGAGTCGTACGGGGATGTCCCGGAGATGAGCAGCTAGCGCTGCGAGAACCTTCGTGAAGGTCCAAGGGGAGAGACTAGTCCAAAAGGAAGGGCCACATATTCAAAATGGTCGTTATTATAACAGAATCTCAGAAATTTATAGTGGGAAGGCCGAATAGCAATATGCAGGTACGCCTCCGTCAAGTCTATGGACATGAGGACGTCCCCCTTTCTGATGCCAAGTAAGATAGATTGCAGGGTATGCATTTTAAACTTGCGATATACTAAGAAACGGTTGAGACGTTTCAGGTCTAATGTCGCTCTCCACCCCCCCAAACTTTTGGGCACAACAAAGAGATGTGAATAGAAACTTCGCCCTCGTTGAGTGGTAACTACTGGTTGGATGGCTCGTATATTCAGTAGGTGTTGGATAGCCGATTCCATGAGATTACGTTTAACCGGGTCTCTGGAAACAGGGCATGACATGAAAAAATCTGGGGGAGTGGATTGAAACTCCAGCGCAAGGCCAAATCTGATCGTGTCTCTGACCCAGGAATCAGAGGTTGAGGAGTCCCATTGGTTGGCGAATAATTTAAGGCGTCCGCCAATGGGGGTCGGGTCCCAGGAGTTATCTTGGACGCCAAAAAGGCCTGTTTCCTGCTCCCCGAAAGGATCTTTTGGATTGACCACCCCTTCTGCTCCTATCCCCGAAGTCGGACCTATCTGGCTGCTGCCCTGGTCTGAATGATGGGGGTCTCTGGTATCTGGGTGAAAAGGATCCCTGGTAAAAGGGTCGAAAGGATCCCCTCCGAAAGGACTGGGGGTTTCTAGGATCTGACTTCTGAAAAAGGGAAGGCAGAATTTTCTTTTTGTTACGGGTTTCGATTAGTAGCGGATCAAGGGAAGGGCCAAACAGTCTGTCTCCCACAATTGGGGATGAAGCCAGCTTGCATTTGTGCTTAAAGTCGGCTTGCCAATGTTTTAACCATAGCAAGCGTCGCGCTGTGACATGTGAAGTAATGGCCCTGGCTGAAAACTTGACTGCATGATAAGTTGCATCAGCTGAGAATTCAGCAGCAGCAATAAGTTTAGCGATATCTTGGTGCGCTCTAAGGTTGGAATTAGGGACGTGTTCCTGTAAGAGGCGGAGCCATCTGAGAGACGAACGCGTGAAGAAAGAGGCAGCCGTGGCTGCTCTGATGGCCCACACGTCAGACTGATGGGCTCTGCGTAGGGCTAGCTCGGGCCGTATTTCCTCCAGCTTTAAAGCCTCCAGTGCATCACTGGGAATGGGGGAGGACGCTAATCCCACTATAGGTTGATCTACCTCGGGAGTATTCAATAATTTTGAGAAATCAGGGGCCAAATTGAAATATTTCCCGTCATATCCAGTGGGGGCTGTGTACGCCACTGCAGAGGCCCACTGCTTCTGTACCAGGTCCGAAAACATGGGAGGAACTGGGATCACCTCTGCTTCAACTACTGGTTGGTTGAAAATCAGATCCTCTGGTCCCTCTTCCGAAGGAGTTGGTGTGGTGGAAGGGGTCGACTTGTTGAGGCGTGCAATATTTTTTGCCTTAAACAAGAGAGATCTGAAAAGCTGTGGGCGGAATAAGCCTGTGAAAACAGGTTGGTCAGGAATAAGGCGCTCATCCTCAGACATTCCCCTTTCTAAGGGGTCTGCTTCTGACAGGGGCTCGCTATCGTGTATTGATCCTGATTCAGTCCCATCCATTTGATCAATTTGATCCACTTCTTCCTCCTCCTCCTCCTCCTCCTCCTCCATCGGCCCTTGGAGGGGGACCTCCCTCTGTAAATGTACCTGGGTATGGTGCTGCTCCGATCTGGTCAATGACCTCAGCGATTGGGAATCATGATCGGTGATCACAGGAGATTCCCTGGTCATAACTGCGTGTTGAAGCCCCGCTGCGATTCCCTGGCAGATTGCCAGCTCCATCCAGGCTTTCATCCTCTCTGGAACCCCCTCAGTAAGACTATCGCCCTGATGAAGACCAGCAGCCGTCGGAGTGAATGTGGCTTCGGGAGCCCTTCGCGTGGTCAGTGTCCCAGGCACTTGGGCCTGTTGGCCTTGGGGAGCCAAGCTGCGCCTGGATGAGAGGGAGAGATCTAGGGGAGGAGGAGGGTGGGAAGAGGTTGACGGACTTGGGCTGGAGGAAGGGAAGTCCTGTGAGACATTGTGCGCTTCCTGAGTGCGCTTATCTATCTGCTTTTGTAAAGCTTTATGGCGCCTGATAACGTCCCTTTCTGAGGCTTTAGAATTCCCCTTAGCCTGCTTAGGTTTGTGTTGAGATTTGGCTTTTGCCTTCAAGGATGAGGTCTGAGAGCTGCTACCGTCTGCCATTTCGATTCAAACTGTAATTGCAGTATGCTTTTTATACAATGCAATACTGTGAAGGCGGTTGGCACGCCCAGGGGCCTGATCTGAGGATAGACTGGTTGCCCTGATAATGATTTTATTGCCCCTTTCTCTCTCTCTCTTTTTTTTTGAATAATACTTATCTAAAATGAGTCGTATCTCAGTAATAATATTTTATTGAAATTAAAATATTATACAAGAGAAATTGATTATTATTATTATTATTATTATTAGCACTAATATATATATATATATATATCTATGATAATAAGTATAAGAATGTTAATTAAGTGGCACGATGTTACATGCAGAGCAAAGCCAAACAGCCAAATTGCGAACGCCTAAAGGCCCAGATTGATAAGGGTAGAGGCCTTCAACAGCTTCCCTGCACAGGCGGACACAGGCCTGGGTGCTTGCTGTTGTGCCGCTGGGTTAATTGGGCTGTGAGGGTTAAGCCAACAATTTAAATGTAAGAATAGCCTCAAATGAAAACAAATCAAGACAAGGGTATAATGGTTCCCAGAATATCTGAAGGAAACCTCTGCTCCGAGCAGAGCTACCTCACACAGCCTGAGAATGAATACTGGTGCGTGGCCACGAGGTCTTGACAGAAAAGATGGCCTCCGGCCGTTAATCTTTTGGCGCGCTCCTCAGCAGCAAACTCCCGCCTTGTAAAAGAATAGCCTCCGATGGCTTTTTCTATGAAGCTAAGCGGCAGGGAAGGGTGGAAGCTACCGAGTGTTTAAATCCTCCACTCCAAATGGTGTTCAGAGGGAGTGGGGAGCAATACGACTCAGTTTGGAGTGAAAAGTCGTGCCGCTGATTAAAAGAAAAACGCTGCGGCAATCATTCGAAATGGCAGGGGTAGAAATACCGGCTGTGGGGAGGGGGCGCGGAGCAGTGCCGAAAAAGCCCCCCGCTGCTTTGGGGCGCGAATTGGCGCTTCCCTAGGTCAGACCTGTCTGGCTGCGATCTCTACAATGCGAGCCAACTTTAGAAATTGGAATGGAATAGAAGGTTAAAGACAAGCTGATTAACTGTCAAACCTGCTGACAATGAAAGAATTTTTTTCCTGTTTTGGCCAAGGAAGAATCACAAGCACTGCCTATCTCTCACGAGGCTGAGCAAAAACTGGGGAATGCTGGGGAGGAGTCCCGTGGAGAGGAGGAGCATTCCACAAATTAAGCCCAGCCTACACATGCAGAGGCTGAAGCACCTCCCACTACTGGATGCTCTGAACAGCTCATGGGAGAATGGGGATTTTACAGTATCCTTCCCCTGCCACACCCACCAAGCCACGCCCACAGAACTGGTAGTAAAAAATGTTGAATCCCATCACTGGTGGAGTCCCTGAGGAAAATCACAAATATTGATCATATGACCCTGGAATGCTGCAACTGTTATAAATAATGTTGGTTATCAAGCACCTGAATTTAATTCATGTAACTACATGGATATTGTGACAGTCTTAAGTGTAAAAAAAAACAGTTGCAAGTCATTTTATTCCAGCACCATCATAACTCTGAACAGTTGCTAAACAAACGGTTATATGTTGAGGACTATCTGTACTAACCTTCAGCCAAGGTTTTCTACAGACATGTCTCCTTCTCAGGTTGAACATAATATGTGCAGCTAATGGATATGAGATTTAAATAATCTATTCAGCTTGCAAAAGTCCGTATCTTCAACCAACTACGCACACACACACACACACACACACACACATTTTTGCAAGCAAGACTTAAATCTTTGCAGTTGCATATTACATTGTGTGTAAATAGGAAGAACACTCAAAAACATAGACAGCTGAATATGGTTCTGTGTAATGCCTGAACCATTTTCGCCCTACTACAGACAACCAGGGCATTGTGATAAGTTGCATGGAAGTTTGAAAAATGATACAGCAATAGAGACTGCAGAAAGACTGGTGTGTGATTGGAGAAGAAAAGAATAAAAATGTTAAATTCAAAAGACAACACAGCTGAAGTGCATCAAGGAAAATCAATAGTAAACACACCGAACGCATAAAAGAGAAAAGAAAGTGTCTGCATTATTGGCTAGATATCTGGATTTTTGTGAAACTCATGGAAGAAAAGAAAAGAGGGGAAAGTGAGAAAATAAAGCAAATTAAAATTCTACTGAACTGCTCATAAATCTATAAAAGTTGTAGGGCGTGTATATTTATGATACTGGATAAAGAGCAGCATCTACCGAAGCTGGGCTCAAAATAACTAGGACTAACCTGGCTAGTCCTATCTGTTATATCAGTGTTTCTCCATGGTAGCTATTTTAAGATATGTGGACTTGAATTCAAAGTTGAAGTCCACATATCTTAGAAATGCCAACATTAAGAAACACTAAAGTATACAATAGACCAAGCACTGAAAACAATTCCCAGAAGTAGGCTGTGGCAAATCATTTCTGTCCTGTTGCCCAAAAAAATCTGTGAATTTTAGTGATATTAAGTGTCAATCTCAATTCAGAAGAAATAATCTCAACACATATTCAATTACATGTCTTTGTGTTTCATTTAGCTTCTGGCATACATTCCCCCCTTTGCATCAAATGCTTTGATTTTATAGAAGTCCCACGGAGAGTGTAAGTTTTCTACCAAAAGCATTAAGGGCATAAAGCTTTTAATAATCTTGACTTAATGATCTGAAAATAGATACTTATAAAATAGTTAAGGAAATTATAGCATGGTGCCAACATTTCTCTTCTCTTGAACACGTCATAAGACATAAGACTGAGTAGTGATTCCTTCATTCAGATATACAAAATTACATTCACAGATAAAAAAATATATGCTATGGTTTTTCCAATTCAGAGAATGTACACTTTTGAAGGAAACTCATTTAGTATAGATATTTGTCACAGGATAAGCCGAATATATTTATACCAAGTTCTTGAAAGTCTTTATGACTTATCCTAGCCTAGACAGAGAGCAGCTAGATAATTACAAACATCTGAGAAACTAATCAGAGATTGGATTGTTTTATCATCAGTATTGATGGAGATTTTAATATCTCTGCTACCTTACAACCAAGGGACCTTGGAGGTCTTCTAGTCCAACCCCTTGCCCAAGGCAGGAGAGCTTAGAGTTGCTTTTCTGAGTTATATGGCATCTCCTTCTTCAATTCTTTGGTTATAAAAAGTAGACGCCAAAAGAACTGGTGCATGCCATTATTCACTTCCATCTTACTTTATGGATGAAGTTCATTAGATCCAACTGAATAGATATTCTAACCTTGGAAAAGTTCATAATAACCACTTTTCCTATTAGACTGGGCTTTTCGGCAGGTGGGTCTTTAAAATGCAGATAGGATGTATGGAGCAGCCAACAAAGGGGAAAGGACATCATTTTTTTTATTTTACAGAATAGAATAGAATTCTTTATTGGCCAAGTGTGATTGGACACACAAGGAATTTGTCTTTGGTGCATATGCTCTCAGTGTACATAAAGCAAAAATAAAATATGACTTCTGGTTGAGCCCTCCTCACTGAGGGATTGGAGACCGCAATTGTCCGCGGCTTCGATCCATGCTCGTTCGTCCGAGAGCCCCAATCGCTTCTATTAGGGACTGAAGCTGCCACAGAGGGGTGGTGAAGGAAGGGGAAGCTGCCAGCCATGTTGAGGGGAGCCACATCTCCCCCTCTTGGCTTGGCAATATTTCATCCTGAAGACAACTGTAGCAGTGGTCTAAAATGGCCACCCTGAAGAGGAGGACCCAGCTGGACTACAATTGTGCAGGAGTGAAGAAAGAGGTAGACAATATGAGAGCTGGGACAATTGGGAGCAACAATTAAATAAAAGGTACCACGGGACTAACATACTAAGAATTTTTAAGAAAGAAAAGAAAGCGGCGGAATATAAAGGGAAGGGGGGGGGGAAGAGAAAGTAATTTTGACAACTGAAAGGAGCTTCGAACTCCGAAAGGAAGAAGCTGAAAAAAGACATTAATTATATTGGACTAAGATACTTTGACCCTAAGTAGGCATAATTTAAGCTGGACTTAAGAGTGTCAAAGAAAAAAGAAGGGGAAAATATATAATAATTGGAGATTTGATTTTTTTTGGAACATGGAGGTTTGAAAAACTCTGAATAACAAAACTGGGGAAGAAAGGTGAAGATTTTACATAACGGAGAGTGCCACCTGGTGGACAAAACTTAACTAAAAAAAAGATCCCATTTCTCTATGAATGTGATTTGATACAAGTAAAGGAAATATTGAAACAATAAAACAGGAACCCTGGAAAGTGAAGGTTGAATTTGAATAAAAGAAGAAGCAAGAAAAGACTGACTTTGGGATTAATTGGTGACTTTGGTATAGACCCAGTGTGAATCTAGAAAGCCTGAAAAAGGAAAAATAAAAATAGAAGTGGATTTTTGGATTTTAATGACTACAAGATATAAAAGTGTGCAACAATGATATCTCTTCAGGAACTAAAAATGGAACTTAAAAACATGAAAGAATTACTACAGGAAAGAGGTGAATCATTGGGTTTTGTTCTAAAAAAATTTGAAATGGCAATTGAAGAACATGAAGAACGAACCACAGAGAAGAAGGAGTCGATACCAGGAGAAGCCATTTTTAGTAAACACTCAACACAAAGAACACTACAAAGAAGAGGGAAAAGAAGGGGGTTTAAAAATTTGAGATTTAAGAAGGTAACTAAAAAGGGGAATACCTGTGAAACTAGGAAAGGCAAAAAGAAACAGCAGAAAAGCAAAACGGGGAAGGAAGATATAAAGAAAGAGGGGGATAAAAACTGGAGGGGGAAAAGATGTGGGAAAATAAGGGGGAAGAGAGGCAATGAGAAACAGGAGCAGGTAACAAAGAAATATGGAAATTGTAAAATAATGAAAAGAAATTGTCTATTTGAAAGACACAGAGATAATGGCTGACTAAGAATTAGGAAAAGGGGATTCCACATGGAGATGAGGGGTAGCATGAAAGTATTTGTAACTATAAATTAGTTAGTCAATAGGGAAATATAGATCATTAAGAGGAAGGATGGACACTGATAACTTTATTATGTGAATGCATATTATTATTTCTATCTTTAAAAGAAACGTTAATGTTTAATATATTGAAATAACTGAAATGAACTGTGAGGATGTTTAGAATGAGACTAATATCAGTGACTAGGATTAGTTAAATGGATTTAAAAAATTTCTCTTCCTTTTCTCTTTTGAAACTATAAATTAATTATATGAAATTAATGGGGAAAAATACAATGTGGAATCCGTTTGCAAAGATATAAATGTTAGTTTATAGGGGATTATTTTTATTATCACTAGTTAAACATAAATGTTTGTTGGGAACTAAAATGGGGGAATTAAGGAATATTTAAATCATTGGGGTGGCACAAACAAATTAGTAAATGGGGGGACTTAATTTAAGTTTTGTTTGTTCCTTTTCTTCTGTAAAAGTTGGTATTAATTTAGAATTAATGGAAAGATTATGTGATGAAACTGCAAATCTGACAGATAAAACTACTAAAGGTAAAATATGAGTATATGGGAATTGTATGAGATTTAAATGAGAAAAGAGTATTTCTGAAAAGGTAATAATAGAATTAAGCAAAATTTGGATAAGACAGGAAGTTGAATGTAAAAAATGAATATATAACTATTGTCATATTTGCATGTAAAAGTGGTGACCCAGAATTATGTTGTCCACTGAAAAGAGCTTTTTTGTATTTTATGTGAAAAACTGAAATAAAATTTGTTTTTAAAAAAAGAAAGAAAAAATAAAATACATTCATCAAGAATCATAAGATACAACACTTAGTGATAGTCATAGGTTACTAATAAGCAATCAAATCATATTAGGAAACAAATAAAACAATATAAATCACAAAGGTACAATCAACATGGTTATAGTCATAAGCGGGAAGAGATAGGTAATAGGAAAGATGAGAATAATAGTAATACAGTCTTAGTCTATATTACTCTTTGAAAGTTCCCAAGATCAACTCACAAACATTTCAGAATCACTATTAGATTTTTTAAAAAAATTACAAAGCTTAGTATATTTAAATAGTCCTTGCACTCTCATTGCAGAGCAGTTTTGTAAAGAGGTCAAGTATTACAAGAATACTTTTTATCTTTTTATTGTTTAAACCATTTGCAGAGGGGGTCATAATGGGTATTCTACATAATGCTCAAACACAAGGATTAGAGATTATATAAAGTTTAGGATGACTAGATTTGGCTGCAAAAATGCAGATGATCACCGAGTGGCAGAGGGAAATATATAGGAAGACTCTTTGTAGAAACAGGGACTTCCTAAGTTCCTCTTTGGGCAGAAGCCATTCAACTTGAGCCACCCACTTTCTCTTTCCTAGAAAGCAAGGAATGGAGAACCTCTTCTGAAATCTTGCCAGGAAAACTGTAGGGATTTGTCCAGGCGGTTATCTGGAGTCAACACTAACATCAGCATCTGACTAACTAAGGTCCTTGGGAAAGTCTCAACCGATGGCTAAAAGTGCCAAATCCAGCCTGAACATCTGGCTCACTATATTATTCACCATAATAATATGTAATAGGCATATTGGGTACAATCTCATAACAACAACAACACTGGCATTGAAAAAATCACCACCAGTCAATTGCAAAAGGCAGCTTTACTTGGAACAGCTTACATTCTATGACTGATATCTTTAATACCATCAAACCACAACCTGTCTATCCCAGGTCCATGGGAAGGACTCGATAGAAGGACAAAAATGACAAATCCAGTCTTTTGGATTTGTCAGACCATGCAAGGCAGACCATGCAACAAACCATAATAATAACCCCATCAAACATCAACACCTGCCTATCCCAGATTCATGGCAAGGGGATAAAAATGCCAAATCCAGTCCAAAACATCTGGCTGACTATGCAACAACCATAATACAGGTAGTGCTCAATGTACAACAGTTCATTTAGTGACTATTCGAAGTTACAACAGCACTGACTATTCAGAGTTACAACGGTGACATAACCATTTTTCAGTTACAACGTTTCCAGCATACCTGTAGGATCAAAATTCACACTCTCAGCAACTGGTTCATATTGATGACAGTTACTGTGTCCTGAGGTCATGTGATCATCACCTTTTGCAGCCTTCTGACAAGCAAAGTCAATGGGGAAGCCAGATTCACCTCACAACTAGGTTACTAACCTCTCAATTAACTTCTCAGCACGTCCAAAACTATTTCACGAGAAGAGTACTATACTCCTCTGCTCGCAACAGAATAAGCTATATCACCAGGCTTGCATAACCTTGAACTACGCCGACTACGGTTGGACTTAAGTGTAGTACACAAAATTATCTGCTGCAATGTCCTACCAGTCAATGACTGCTCCAAACTTGATTGCAGAAAGTATGACTTCAGCAACAGAGTGGTCAGTGTGCACTACCTGACTCTGTTATTACATCCTCTAGCCCCCACTCCTTCAACCTTAAATTATCCACTACTGACCTCATCCCATTCCTAAGAGGTCTGTAAGGGGCGTGCATAAGTGCACAATGGTGCCTACCATCTCTGTCCTATTGTCCCCATTTATTCATACCTATTTCCTGTATTCTTACTCATATTTATACTTATACCTATTATCTTGTAAGTGATTGACAAATCAAATAAATAAACTGCAGTGGTTCACTTAATAACTGTGGCTAGAAAGTTTGTTAAATGGGGCAAAACTATTTAACACATTCTGATTTAACAACAGAAATTCTGGGCTCATTTGTGGTCATAAATTGAGGATTATCTGTAATAATAAAAGGAAGAAATTGAAATATTTCTGGCCCCATACATTAAATGGCCTGTATGTAGCATCATCCTTGTAGTATTGTTTCCTGAGTTCTAACCACCATTAAGTATAGTCCTTGGCTGCTAAATGTTGATCAATTGACTTTTCTGGACAACTTCTGACTGAAGTCCAACATCCCTGATTTTGTAGAATTCCTTTACAGTAAGCAAGCAAGGCAGTAACATGTAATTCTGGAACATATTTAACCACCAACCTAAATTATAATATTATTATGAATCAATTATGGGGATTAGTTATTACGATAATTTACAGAGTGGTTTAGGAAAAGGATATATAGTGCCTAAAAATTGCACGTTTTCTCGGCACAATTGTTTTTAAATTGCAACATGGTTATTTGGAGCAGGGAAGAGGAAAATGAATTAAGAAAGTAGAAAAATACACTATTTGGATTTGAAAATAATTTGGACTTTTTTTTTTAATGTTTCTTCTGCAATTGCAGGACACATTCTGTGAGGGGTTAGTAAAAGCTTGTCAGAGCCACAATTTTAAAACAAAGAGAAAGACTCTCATAAACCCCTCAAGGATTTTACCATCTGTTTCTATGCATGGAGTCATTCTGCTCCAGTTAGAATTAAATAAGGAGGTAAATAATCAAATAGGTCATGAAACACATCTCTAAATCGTTAAAAAAAAAAAAGGAATGATAAATCAACTACTGTAACTATTAAAAAAAATCTGAACACATTGGAAGAATAAATGAAGATGTTTAGACAGCAAAATATACTATGAGAAATCTAGAGAAAGCAAAAGTATGGATATAGATGTAGTCCTTCATTCGTTTAGTGACCATTCAAAGTTACAATTCAAAACTGTCTTACAACTGTCGCATTATCTCCATGGTCACATGATCAAAATTCAGGCAACTTGGTAATCATCATGCATTTACAATAATTGCAGCATCCCTGGGTAATAACAGTTAACTGTGAGAGGGATCTTGGAGTCTTAGTTGACAATCAGTTAAATATGAGCCAGCAGTGTGCAGCAGCAGCCAAAAAGGCCAATGCAATCCTAAGTTGCATTAACAGAAGGATACAATCAAGTGAGGTACTAATACCACTCTATAAAGATCACACCTAGAATACTGTATCCAGTTTTGGTCACCATACTATAAAAAGATGTTGAGACTCTAGAAAAAGTGCAGATAAGAGCAACCAGGAAACACTAAAACACCACTAAAACGTATGAAGAATGGTTGCAGGAACTAGGCATGGCAAGTGAAGAGAAGGTCCAGGGGAGACATGATAGCAGTGTTCCAATATTTGAGGGGCTGCCATAGAGAGGAGGGGGAGTCAAGCTATTCTCCAAGGCACCCGAAGGCCAGACAAGGAATAATGGATGGAAACTGAACAAGGAGAGATTCAACCTAGAAATAAGGAAGAATTTTCTGACAGTGAAAACAATCAACCAATTGAACAGAAATTGCCTTCGGAAGTTGTGGGAGCTTCATCACTGGAGACTTTCAAGAAGAGACTGTCAGAAATGGTATAGGGTAGGGGGCTGGACTAGATGACCTACAAGGCCCCTTCCAACTCTGTTAATCTGTAATCAACATTTGTGACCTTCCCAGTTGATTTCTGACACGCACAGTCAATGGGGGAAGCTGGATTTGCTTAAAGACCGCGTGAGTCATTTAACAACTGCAGTGATTCTCTTAACAAGGACATAAAATCAGGCGTGACTCACTTAACAAGTACTTTGCTTGGCAACAGAAATTCTGGTGCCAATTGTGTTTGTAGGCTGAGAACTACCCATTTTCAAAGATCTTCTAGAGATGACAAATAAAAGGATAATGCAACAGAAAAACAACGAAAACGAGCAAAACAAGCCGGTATTTTAGCACAAAGGGATGGAGTGTTTGTGATATTCAGGAACGAAGGTGAACATTCAGAATTCAGACATGTAAAGTGACAGCTACTGCATTGTCTCCATATCAGAGGAATGAATGGGGAATTCCTTGCTGCTCTCTGAGCTTGGTTGTTTCATTGCAGATCTTTCATTACCCAACTAGGTAATAAATATCATCAGCATGAATGAGTGTTGGGTTTGTTGCTTGTACTTGCACTGGTTAAGCCAGGAGTACATAAAGATGAGATCTCAGCAAGCAAGCAAGCAAGCAAATACATAATGTGAAAAGAACACAGACCTGGCCTAGCTAGTGAACTGTCCAGGGAAGGAGTACTTGGTCCCGAGAAAGATGAAAGGGTGAGAAAGAAACTCAAGTTAAGCCAGTCTTGATTTGGCTCCACACAAAACTGAACAGAGAAATTCTGACAGGCTTTCAAAATTCTGCTTTTCTAACCCACAACAAGAAAGAGCAGTTGACAGGTTTTAAAAGAAGCATTCTCGGTGGTTTTTCTAGGGGAATCCTACTGTACAGTTTCAAGACAAACCCACAAAAGGTGTGAGAATGACAACTCCAAATTTCTCATTTAGGAAGGAAAAGGCAGGTTACCAAAATAGTAAGGTTTCCTGTCTCATTTCTCCTTGATGTTCATAACCCTGTAAATATATGACTTGAGGCGTTCAGTTGTCTTCCATTTATCACATACCTGAAAAGGAGGTCCGGTGTGTGTGTGTGTGTGTGTGTGTGTGTGTGTGTGTGTGTGTGTGTCACTTTGCCATAATAGTCCTCCTTTCCATCTTTGCTATCTCTATCCTATACACATAGTCCTCAACTTACAACCATTCATTTGGTGACAATTCAAAGATATAACAGCACTGAGAAAAGTGACTGATCACCATTTTTCACAGTTACAAGCAGGGGTGGGAGTCAGCCGATTCAAGCGAACCAGATGTTAAATTGACATCTGGTTTGCCAAACCGGTAGTTGAACCAACCTGCTGGCTCCGCCCACACCACTCCTCTTCGGAGTTTCCACGCGGCCCATTTTGAACGCAAGTAAGTGCAGGGTCCGCATGGAGGCTCCGGGAGGGCAAAAAACCGGAAGTTCTGGAAGTCCCCAAACCGGCCTGTTTCCAGCTTCCAGAGGGGCCTCCGGAGCTTTGGGGAGGCCATTTTCGCCCTCTCAGAGGCCTGAGGGAATAGCACTTTAATTCAGCAGTGGGAAGAGGCTCTTATCCCATGAACATGGGGAAGAAGTTGATGGCCATATCATAAGTTTTTGCTAAAAAGTAATTTTTTGACACTTCTAGAGCAAAAATTCTAGGGATATGATCTGATAGTCCTACAAATAAACTAGGATAGTGGTTGAGCAGTTAAGTTTGGAGGACCAAAGAAATGAACAGAAGCAATAGCTCAGGATCCTCTGTTTCTTAATTGCAAGTTAATGAAAGGTCTATGTGATTCTTGATATCTTTATAAACATATATGCATTTATCTTACTTATGTGCTGTTTGCAGCTGTGCATTGAATGGAAATCAAATATATTGACAATGAAATGTCCTTTGAGTTTCTTTCAAAGCACCATTCCTGGCAGGATTACAAATGGAGACAATGATGAATATGATAGAATGTGATACAAAGCTAGAAGGTTAAAATGAAGTATTCTGTCACAAAATGATTTAAATTTCTGACTGCCTCAAAAACTGAGTGAAGCTGGATCTGGAAGGCTCACCTAACTTTACCCTTGTTAGGAAAAAAAAAAAAAGAATTCAGAAGCATTTTTCACAATTTAACAGACATTTAATCTTGCAAATGTTCTTTTCTGTCTCTAGTAAACTAAGAGAAATGATAGGGAGAGAAAATAAAGACAAATTTCTAGGCATACTTAAGCAAATAAAAGGGGACATTAAACCTGTTCTTTACTATTCAGAACTGGCCAGGCTAATTTGAAATGGGGTTCACACCAAAAATAAATTGAACAACTCTGGATGGAGAGATTCAGAAGAACTGGAGGACACCCTACCTAGAGAAAGTCGAGACACAACCCTGTTAAGAAGTAAATTAACACTTATATCATATTTAAAAGGTGTTTAATTTTTGAAAAGCAGCTCAGTTGCCTCAACTTTCAAAGGGTCTCTTTTACAAATCCATAAATTAGATTTTCCTTTTTTCATTTCACTAAATGGATCAGTGACCAATTAAGAGGGCAAGTTAGTTAGGTCAGTAATTTTAAGAAAGACATTTGTAAAAAAATATTCAGGCCATTCTTTATGCAGTCTAGTGCAATATTTGTAGCTCATTTCTCTATGGACACCCATTGAAAGATTGAAAATAGGTTAAACACAATGATACCATGCACATTTTAACCTCCTCTGCCACCCACAGAATTCAGTTTGGGCTTGTGTGGATATGACTCAGTATGTATTTACAAGGGTTGCATTAGTAGAGGGAGGGGAGTGATTGCCATTTGTGATCTTCTTAGCTGGCTTTGACAAGCAAAGGCAACAAGCAAGCTGGTTTTGCTTAACAATGGTATTAATCACTTAACAACCATGGCAAAAAAGTCAAAGCAATCAAGTGCGGCTCAGTTAACAACTACCTTGCTTACCAATGGAAATGCTGATCCCAATTATGGTCATAAATGGAGGACTATCTGTAAAACCAATGGACAACCGTTCCATTTGCCTACAAGACCAATGACAAAGTTGTACTCCAGCAAACAAACCTAGAGGAGCACAGGTTGAGGCTTGATTGAGATACTTGCCTATATGCTCAACTTACAGCAGGTTCATTTAATGACCATGCAAAAGTTACAACAGCACAGCGAAGTGACATGATCATTTTTCATATTTACATACCATTGCAGCATCCCCACGGTCATGTGATCATAATTCGGATGCTTGGCAACTGGCTCATGTTTATAATGGTTGCAATGTAATACAGAACCTTTGCCAGACCAATTCTTGAATACAGCTTGTCTGCCTGGAACCTGCACTGTATATCGGACATTAACATGATTGAGAGGGTTCAGAGGTATTTCTTGAGAAGAGTACTCCACTCTTCTACTCACAACAGAATCCCCTATGCCTCCAGGCTTGAAATTTTGGGCTTGGACAATCTTGAACTGCACCGCCTGCGATCCGATCTAAGCATAGTACACAAAATTGTCTGCTACAACATCTTGCCTGTCAACGACTTCTTCAGCTTCAATCACAATAATACACGGGCAAACAATTGATACAAACTCAAGGTAAACCGCTCCAAACTCAATCGCAGAATGTACGACTTCTGCCACAGAGTGGTCAACGCCTGGAACGCCCTACCCGACTCCGTTGTTACAGCCTCAATCCCTCATAGCTTCAATCTCAAACTGTCTACTGTGGACCTCACCCCATTCCTAAAGGGGGCGTGCATAAGTGCACCAGTGTGCCTACCGTCCCTGTCCTACTGTCCCCATTTATCTGTATTTACTCCCTTTGTTCATGTTTATGTTCATACCTACACTTGTTATCTTGTACATGTTTGACAAACAAATAAAATAAAAATATAATGTCCCAGGGTCATTGCAACCTTCTGACAAGCAAAGTCAATGAGGAAGTCAGATTCCCTTAACGACTATGTCACTATATTAGTCTAGTGATTCACTTAGCAACTGTGGCAAGGAAGGTCGTAAAATGGGACAAAACTCACTTAATAAATGTCTCACTTATCAATAGAAATTTTGGGCTCAGTTGTATGTTAGGGCTACCTGTAGTAGAAATATAGTTTCTCCCACATTCTCCACTCCACACTTGCAAAAGAATTCAAAAGTAAAGTGTTTTTCACAAATCATTATCTCAAGACATTCCTTTGTTCTGTTTAGGACTTGAATCTGCCGTTTTTCCTTCCCTCCCTTTCACATAAGTGATGCAGGTGGCACTTGCTCATAATTTCAGTAACCAAGGTTCAGGCTAGACCTATTATATATGAAGGGAAATAAGAGTATTATAACAAATTGTACCACTTCAGCTAGCAGGTAGCAGAGAAAGATTGTACTGCAGCAGACTTCACTTACTTTGAATGCTTCCTGAAAGAATAGCCAACACAGAAGAGCAAAGGCTCCTCCAGAAATAAAAATGTTTGATCTTTTAACTGCAGGGAGTTTATCAATGGAGAAACACTAAGATATGACTTTCCCTACTGGCACTTTTAAGTGGTTTAGTACCTGCTGTCATTCTCTGCACACAAATTATCACATTATCTGCATATGCAGACTAGACCTAGTTCTAAGAGAAAGACGTAGCTGCTTTCAAAGGAAAGAGACTGTGTTACAACATAGCAAGTGTGATTTATTGTCTTTGGCTTCTCTAGCAATCTCGACTCTTGGCATGGTATCCGTTAAACCAGTTTGCTTCTCTGACAGAATATACAGGCAGTCCTCAACGTACGACCATGAGAGACAATGAGAAATTTGTTAAGTGAGATTTGCCCCATTTTCTCACCACATTTGTTAAGTGCAGTTCTTACATTACTAACACGGTTGCTCAAGTGAATCTGGTTTCCCCATTGAGTTTGCTTGTCAGAAAGTCGCAAAAGGGGAATCACATGACCTGGGACACTGCAACTGTCATAAATGTGAGTCAGCTGTCAACCATCTGAATGTACATCATGTGGGGATGCTGCAATGGTCGTAAGTGTGAAAAATGATCGTAAGTCACTTTTTTCAGAACTTTGAACGGTCACTAAACAAACTGTTTAAGTTGATGATTAATGACCAGGTAAATAAATAAATAAATGAGGGCCGCGATTGCTCAGTGGTTAAGACGCTGAGCTTGTCAATCAGAAAAGTCGGCGGTTTGGCAGTTCAGTGGTTCGAATCCCTAGCGCCGTGTAACGGAGTGAGCTCCTGTTCCTTGTCCCAGCTTCTGCCAACCTGGCAGTTCGAAAGCATGTAAAAAAAAATGCAAGTAGAAAAATAGGGGCCACCTTTGGTGGGAAGGTAAGAGTGTTCATGCACCTTCGGCGTTTAGTCATGCCAGCCACATGACCACGGAGACGTCTTCGGACAGCGCTGACTCTTCCGCTTTGTAACGGAGATGAGCACCGCCCTCTAGAGCCGGAAACAACTAGCATGTATGTGCGAGCGGGGAACCTTTACCTTTATCTAAATAAATGAAAGCAACACTATTTCTTCATTATTAACTGATTCCATGCCTTTTGACTCCATCTGACATGTTTCAAGCATTAAGGCTTATTACTTATCGTATGATTAAAATTAAATAAATATTTAGGATGATTATCATTCCCTAGTTCTATTGACATGTTGCAGCAAACTTTGAAGAAGGTGCACTTGATTGGAGTCAGGAAAGTTAGAGACCTTAAAATGTCTGCATGTGGAATAACATTCTACAGGTAATCCTCAACTTACAATAATTCATTTAATGACCGTTCAAAGAAACAATGGCACTGAAAAAAACTGACTTATGACCAGTTGTCACACATAAGACGGCTTTGGCATCTCCAAATGTTGTCACATGATCAAATTTTGGGTGCTTGGCAACCAGCATGTATTTACAATGGTTACTAGGTCTTACGGTTGCCATTTGAAATCTTCCCAGGGAGTTTTTGACAAGCAAAGTTAATGTGGGAAGCCAGAGGCACTTAACGATTGCTTGATTCACTTGAATTGTAGTGATTCACTTAACAAACAGTTCTAAGGTGGGCCTAGAACCCACAGTTTCCTGGTGATTGGCAAAACTCACCTTAGCTGGCTTTCGTGCCTAAGCCAGGGCTGTCTCTTGCTTTCTAGCTTGGAGCTTTAACCACTAGACCTTGCCATGTATAAATAAATAAGTAATGAGATTATGATGCCAGGTGCAAAGTTTTTTTTCTTCAGTGCGACAGAAAGGAGGGCAATGAAAATGTTTATAAAATTCTCTCTGTGTTTCTTATTGTTGATCCTTTTTCTCTTTTTGCAAACAGCAATGCTTTCTGTTTGTTTTTGTACGGGAGAGATTTTGCTTGTTCTTCCTAAAGCTGTTGTCTTATTGCATTTTACCCCCTGACAATTCTTTTCAGAGGCTGAAATGGCAGGTTGATAATGTATTCAGCCTCTATAATCAATGTTAACCTTTCAGGTTACTGGAAAGCTGCATTTTGAAGAGTATTTCAGGTTTGTCCCTGCCTGAGAGAAAAACATTCCCCTTTCCCTGACACCTCAATGTTAAAACCATATATAACATTGAAAATAATATTGAATTGCATCATTTAAACACTGTAAAAACAAAGTACAGTTTTGCAAAGAGCTTGTGAGTGAGTGCGTATTTGCTGAGAATACTTTTTAAGGTAGGCACTATTTTGATTTATATTTTGTCAAAGTACAATTTTATCTAAACAATCAATTTTAAAATTGAACTCATGGCCATTAAAGACATGGTAGAAGAAGACTATAGTATTTATTGCACGTGAAATGAAAACTATAATACCGTAATTTGCAGTGATGGAAAACTGATTCACTCAGGAAGGGGATGGTCAGGTAATAATGGGAAAAAATAGATCTGCAAGATTCTGCTGTCACTCGACTTACAACCATTCGTTTAGTGACCATTCAAAATTACAACGACACTGAAAGAAGTGACTTATGACCACTTTCACACTTACAACTATTGTAGCATTCCCATGGTCATGTGATCAAAATTTGGGGATTTGGCAACTGGCATGTATTTAGGACAGCTGCACTGTCCCAGGGTCATTTTGTAACCTTCCCAGCTGTCTTCTGATAAGCATAGTCAATGGGGGAAGCCAGATTTGCTTAATGACCATATGATTCACTTAACAACTGCAGCTTAACCATGGTGGCAAAAAAGGTCATACAACGGGGCAAAACCCATTTTACAACTGCCTTGCATAGCACAGAAATTTTGGGTTCAACTGTGATCTTTAAGTCGAGGACCACCTGTGTATAATGTCTCATTTCAGATCGCCCAACCTTAGGCAGCTGGTGGGATTAAAAATGAAACTCAATATTTTGAATTGGGTTTGGGGGTGAATTGGAAGACAGTGTATTGTTCCATAGAAGCCAAGGGCTAGGTTAAGGTATTGAAGATTTAACAGCTGACCAGCTGCTGTAAGGCTGCTCTAAATGCTGATGCAATGAAGTTGAGTCAGCAGGGTTATCGCCGCTTTAAGAAGCTGTCTATATTAGGGAGGCCATGAGAGGGAGTATCTCTCTCTTCACGTGTTCTATCTCCATTGTAGTTCTCCGTGCAGAATAATGAAGATTGATTGACTATCTACTGTTGACCTCACCCCTTTCCTAAGAGGTCTGTAGGGGGCGTGCATAAGTGCACCAACGTGCCTACCGTCCCTGTCCTATTGTTTCTTTTATTTTTCTTATATGTACCCATTTCATGTATTCATAACTATGTATATACTTATACTTATTATCTTGTAAGCAATTGACAAATCAAAATAAATAAATAAAAATAAAATAAAATATGTGCCTAACATGTAAATGTATGTATAAAGCAGTCTTGTATATAAACCACTATTAAAAGGCAAAGCCTCTGTGTGGTGTGGTGTGCTCCTGGGTTGTCTCACAGTAGTAGTCATGCTGCAAACACTCTGACATACTTCTTTTGGTTCTTGCTGGCACTTTTTAAAGCAAAGAGATATAGGGCAACTTTTTAGGGTACAATGGCTCCATGGTTAAAGATGCCTGAGCTTCTCAGCTGGAAAGATTACCGCCTGGGTTTAAATCCCAAGAGCCACATGATGGAGTGAGCTCCTGTTACTTCGCCCAGCTTTTGACAACATAGCAATTCAAAAGTATGCTGGCCACAAGAATACGGAAGTGTCTTAAAAGCTCTGGATCCCTCGGGTAAGAACGGAGATAAGCACAAGTCCCTAGAGTCAGATATGACTGAACAGGGGACACCTTTATCATTTTTTAACGCAAGACTTAAAATCTTCATCCTGGACCTTGAATGATACCATTGGTATTCTGAAAAGATATAGGAGACACCCATTTTCAGCAGGCAAACTGGTGAGGTTGAGTCCCATCATGTCTTCTAGCCTTCTAGTACACATTTTGGGCTTGGACAACCTAGAACTATGCAGCCTACGGTTAGTACACAAAATTATCTGCTACAATGTCATACCAGTCAATGACTAACTTCAGCTTCAACCACAACAATACAAGAGCACACAACAGATACAAACTCAATGTTAACCACTCCAAACTTGACTGCAGAAAGTACGACTTCAGAAACAGAGTGATCAATGCCTGGAACACATTACACCATCCTCTAACCCCAACTCCTTCAAACTTAAACTATCCATTATTGGCCTCACCCTATTCCTAAGAGGTCTGTAAGGGGCATGTATAAGTACACAATTGTGCTTATCGTCCTGTCCCATTGTCCCCATTTATTCATCCCTATTTTCTGTATTCATACTCATGTTTATTTGTATAACTATTATCTTGTAAGCGATTGACAAATCAAATAAATAAATAAAAACTGTGGGATGCTCTTTTTTGGAATCCCTAATTGGGCACACTATCTTATACAACCACTGTTGTGTGTTTTTTTCTAAAAATGTATTGGGCACTTGAGGAGTTCTTATACATAAAAATTAGCAAAATCCCTTTTACTTAACAGGATTGCTTCTTATTTAATAAATAAATAAGAGTAGTGTAGAGTAAAATAATAAATAAAATAAAATGTCAGATGGGACAGGAGGTATAGAGGATGCAGTACTCCCTGGGCACTAACTCTTAGATCCCATTGCTTTTTGTATGCCATAAAACAGCGCCAATTATTGTTACAAAAATATGCACAGCCCAAGTATCAGATTTTAAATCAGCAAAGAAATAGACAAGGGATATTCCATGTATAATTTACACATCAGAACATATTAGCACCATGAAAAATTACATAAAAGGAAGAACGATAAACGAAGTCATCTTTTATTATGAGCCTTACTTGATACAGTTTGATCATACAAAAGCCTGCGAGAATTTTTAAGCCAGATATCTACTAACTGACAAGTAGTAGGAAAACTACAGACCAATAATGTTTCAAAACTGTTTTTGATTGAGAAGGAAGGAGAAGTGATGTCTGTTTAGTTACCCACAGAACATTCCACCATTTATTCTTCTGTTTCTATTTCCTGAATCTAATAACAAACCTCACGTATATGGGCAATGTATAAGTTAATAAAACAACTACAGGTAGTTCCTGACTTACAATTATTCATTTAACATCCTTTCAAAGTTCAGTATGGTGCTGAAAAAAAAATGACTTATGATTAGTCCTTGCACTTATAAAACATGCAGTATCTCCACTTGCATGTGATGAATTGGCATGTATTTTACTTGGCAACTGACATGTGTTTACAATGCATGCAGTATCACAGGCAGTGGTGGGATTCAATTTTTTTTACGACTGGTTCTGTGGGTGTAGCTTGGTGGGTATGGCTTGGCTTGGTGGGAGTGGTTTGGTGGGTGTGGCAAGGGAAGGATACCGTAAAATCTCCATTCTCTCCCCACCCCGCTAACCTGCTTTCCAGCTCTGTTCTCCTGTGTAGGGCAACCAAAGAAGACCCAGCTGATCAGCTGGGACTCAATGGGAGGCAAAGAATAGATGGGGGTGGGGCCATCAGAGGTAGCATTTGCCAGTTCTCCCAACTATTCAAAATTTCTGCTACCGGTTCTCCAGGACTGGTCAGAACCTGCTGAATACCCACCTCTGATCCCAGGGTCACATGATCGTCATTTGCAACTTTCTTAGAGGGTTTCTGACAAGCAGAGTCAACAGGGGAGCTAGATTCGCTTAATGACCTTGTGATTTCCTTAATGACTACAGCAAAAAAAGGTTGTAAAATTAGACACGACTCACTTTATGACTGTTTCACTTAGCAATGTAAGTTCCAGTCCCAATTGTGGTGGTAAATTGAAGACCCCACATGGGCTGTTTACAAATTGTTAAAAATATTTAAAACAAGAAAATAACAGAAAACTAAGATGGCAGAGACAACAATGCAAGGAACTTGTCAAATAGGTTGATTTTATATGTATTTATTATTCAGTTGGAATAATTTGCAGTTCTGTCTTACAGGATAATTCATTTTGCATAACAATCAATTCAATTTTATTTCGCAGGCTCATTTTTTTTAGAAATCTCTTACCACATCCCCCAAAAATGGAACAGCCCTTGCTTTGGCACATTTCACTACAAAGCAATAGCAATTCTCATTTTCTTTGCAGTTTTCAAAAATAAATTACTCTCCAGATCTTGCACTATATATTCCCGAAGGCTTGTAAAGGCTAATTTAAACAACCTAACCCACAGCCTGAATTATTAATACTGAAAATATTGGCAATTACTTCTGTGATTCATAACTTGTCTATCTCGGGAGGCTGAAAAAGGGAACTATAAAACATCTTTTGAAGTCCAAGTTAAGTTAGTTAAATAGAGGATACAAGGGAACATGACCGTGTACAAAACTTTCTCATTTGACTTTGGCAAAAATGACTTGCATTTGCTATTAAAAAAAGAAAAGAAAATAGCCATTCATAGATCACTGCTTTGATTAGTATGCAACAAGTAGAACAAACATCAAGTGACATATCCAGATATATATCATTCCACACAGAGGTGGTATTCAGCAGGCTCTGACCAGTTCTGGAGAACCGGTAGTGGAAATTTTGAGTAGTTCAGAGAACCAGTAAATCCCACCTCTGACTGGCCCCGCCCCCATCTATTCTCTGCCTCCCATCACAGCTGATTGGCTGGGTCTTCTTTTGTTGCCCTGCACAGGAGAACGGAGCTGGAAAGCAGGTTAGTGGGGTGGGGAGAGAATGGGGATTTTACAGTATCCTTCCCCTGCCACTCCCACCAAGCCACGCCCACCAAGCCATGCCCACAGAATCGGCAGTAAAAAAAAATTGAATCCCAACACTAATTCCACATCTTATTGTAGAAGATTATAGAGATGGCCTCAAAGAACGTGTATGTAGTCCCCAACTTACAAGCCCAGAATTTCCGTGGCTAAGCAAAGCAATTGTTAAATGAGATGCACCCATTTTATAGCCTTTTTAAAATTTTGCCATGGTTGTTCAGCTAGTACTACAGTTGTTAAGTGAATTATGCTGTTGTTTAAGTGAATCCGGCTTCACCCATTGACTTTGCATGTTGGAAGCTGGCTGGGAAGGTCGCAAGTGGTGATCACATGATTTTGAAACATTGCAACCATCGTCCATAATTGTGGTTGCCAAGCAACAGATCACATGACCCTGGGGATGCGGCAACAACCATAAGTTCAAGGATCACTCCATAAGTTACTTTTTCTCAGTGGTGTCGTAACTTTTAACGTTTGCTAAATGAACAGCTGTAAGTTGAGAACTTATACGTGGCAACTATTGGTAGTACATGAGAATCTTGGGAAATAAACTTTCTTTGGTATAACATAGAGAGAGAAAAAGAAAGATTCTTATCAGGTTTTCAAGATTATGTTGTTGCAGTCCAGACAGGACTAGTTCTATTAGTTATTGCGGTATATCTTTGCCAACCAGATTTACTTGAAGAGTTACAAGTATTTTACAAGTACTGTAAGTACCCTCACAAGTATTTAATTATCCATTTGATCTAAACTTCTGTGAAAAAGTATGGTTCTTACACAAGAAGGAAAGTTAAATATCCCTCTTTTGCATATCAGAATCCCAATAATTATCAATGCTTTCCATTCAAATGGCTGGTTCTTTTTCAAAAAAATGTTGTTCCAAAAACACGGTACAGGTAGTCTTCCACTTACAACCACAACTCAACTGAGCCTAAAATTTCTGTTGTTAAGTGAGTTTTGCCCCATTTTACAACTTTTCTTGCCACGGATGTTAAGTGAATCACTGCAGTTGTTAAGTTAGTAACACGGTTGTTAAGTGAATCTGGCTTCCCCATTGACTTTGCTTGTCAGAAGGTCACACAACAGGAATCACATGACCTGGGACACTGCAACTGTCATAAGTACATGCCAGTTGCCAAGCATCTGAATTTTGATTACATATTCATGAGGATGCTGCAAAGGTCGTAACTATGAAAAATGGTCATAAGTCACATTTTTCAGTGCTGTGATAACTTTGAATGGTCACTAAATGAACTGCTGTAATTTGTGGAGTACCTGTACACTTAAATTACCCTGATGAATTATCCCGATGATGAATAAGGGAGAACTTGGTTATTTAAGTAACACTATAAAACTGATTTCTGATGTGTAGCCTTCTTAAGAAAAAATAACTTATTAATGTTAAAGGGATAATTGTTACTAGTTTTTTTGTTTTATGATATGAACTGGTATTTTACATTCAAGGGAAGAGCTGATTTTCTTATGAACTTGATTAATGAATTATTGTTTCATGGTAATTAAAAGGAATGAAGTTATAGACAATCTGCATGCATATCAAACTCAGCACCTTTGGCAGTTGCTTACAGAAATTACGCTCATCAATCACCCTGACTGTAAAGAAAAGTAAGCAAGAGAGAGACGAACCAGGAAAATGTTCAGAGGCAATGTTAAGTAAAATGACTGTCTGTATTCCAGTATTAATCTCAAAAAGGAAAGTACGTGATCCCAAAATTATAAACAGGCATTCCTCAGTTATATTTTCTGCATTTACTTTCTTATTTATGTTATCTATCAGATTTTTCCTACCCTACCTGTATTACTTTTTAAGTAACCCAAAATTTAAAACTCCTTCCTCTTTTCGCCAGAATGACAACCCTGCGAGATGGGTTGGGTTGAGAGAGTTGCCAGGCCCAAAGCCTGATTTCTCCTGCTAAGGCAGGGTTAAAACTCACGGTCTCTTGGTGATGGGCCCAAGTCACTCAGCTGGCTTCCATGCCTAAGGCGGGACTAGAACTCAAGTCTCCTCCAGATTTCTAGGCCAGCTCCTTAACCACTACATCAAACTGGCTCCTTACTTTTATTTCTTTACCAAATTATATCCGTAACTGCTGTGATTCGCAGGCAGCAGGTGCGGACAGCAGAGGTCTCTAATAGCGAGAACTCAGATGAGGGGCCTGCGTGTGATGCAGGGATGGGGCCAGGACTATCGGAGAGTGGAATGCTGCCTTCGGAGCTTGTGGAGGCTAGCAGCAGTGATGAAGAGGTCCCCGAGGAGCCTGTGCTCATTGCACGTAGGGCTGCTCGAAGGAAAGAGCAGCTGAAACAGCAAGGGCGACTCGGGAGTAAGGTTGGTGTCAGCTCTGATATCAGCTGCCACAAGAAAATATGTGAACAATGAAGGGAGGTGAGGGAGTTGAACAGTTCAAGGTTATTCAGTGTGTTATATTAAAAAATGGTTTTCGTGATTTATGAAGTGTAGTAAGTGGGAGGAGATAGGGGGGACTTTGTGAGATGCGCTGGGAATGAGTTTCAGTTTTGGAAATTTCCATAGACATACCAGAGCTGTTCCTAATAAATCAATTGGAGATTATGCTTGTCTCGGAGTGATTGATAACAGTTGGAAGGTGATTGCCCCTCCCATAAGGGATAAAAACCAGCCCTCGGGAATGTGTTCTTTGCAGGAAGCAAAGAAGTTCTTTAGACTAGTGTCCTCGTTGAAGCCCTGCTTACTCCGGTTTATTTTTGAAACTTCTATTGGTGAATATTTAATCAGTAATTAGTTTTCTGTTCTTGGCAGCCTTTTGCAACCTTGAAAGGGCTTGCTTTTGATACCAGACAATTTGGTTTAAATGTCTCTTGGCTGGGAATGCACTGAATTCCCAACACTGCATTAAAAAAGGTTTGCTTTTATACACAGTTTGTGTTTGTTTAATTTGAACAAGGCTTGGGTCAGAACAGTAACCATTCATCTGGAGACACAATTCTATGACCACAGAAGAAGATTAATGTAATGTGTGAAATTTAGATGACCAGCAATTTTTGAAAGCGATATGCTTTAGAAGCCATGGACAGTACTGAATTGTAGCATTTAGGTACAGACAGAATTTAGACTAAATAAATTGATGTGCTCTGTGTATTTCACTGTCTCTCTAGGCTCATTGCAGCTTTTTAAAAATGCTCTCATTTCTAATCCACAAACTAAGGAGCTGTCACCTTCATATCAATTGTCCCAATGCTGCAAAATATATCTCCCTTTCTCCTTGATCAGAGATAATTAATTCTCCACATCTATGGCCTTCTGCTGAATCAAACAAAACACAGAATCTTTTAGGTCTCCACTAAATATGGGGATTTATTTTATAGTATTTGCAGGTTCAGTTTCTTCTTAGTGGTCTTTAATTCACCATTATTAGTTCAAAGTACATTTTAAAATGTAATAAACACAGGATTTGAATTTATTTTTTCCATTCAGCACATTCAGCTAGCTAATGCCTGTCAATTTTTATAGAATGATTACAAGGAAAAAATGGGGAAAACAACGAAGGCAGATTCTTCTGAACAGAAAAGTAGAGACAAACAATATATATATTTATCTGGTCTCTTTGGAGATCAAGCAAAAAGATAAAAATGGGAAAAGTCAAGAATTTTAAACACAGAATTTTGATTGATTTGATACGTTTGACTAAATCCTAATTAATTGAGGTTGGGGTGGAAGCTGGGGTAATCTTCTGTGTAAATTAATTTATTTTTGCAACAATAGTTTTCAACTTAGTGCCTTGTATAAATTTAACCAATTATGCTTTATTCAACGAGTCATGATAAAACCAATTTTGTACAAACTAGGTCAGTATTCTCTCTGTATATTTAATAATAAAGATTAGCACAGCAAATAACTGCAAAAAAATCAGATATTAGCTTTTATAAAACACGATCAAATGGTTATTACAAAGCTACCTAACATTGTTTACATGCTGGAATTATTTTAAAATATGCTTGAAATGAATGGACAAAAACATTGTAAAGATGAGTTGGGTATTTCAGATGATAAGATATATTCCCACTGCAGCTGTCTCCAACAGCTGGGAATGATGAAGTTGGTTTTATACAACATACTACTAATCCACAAATTAGACAACCGAACTTTAGCCTAAGCATACTGCACAAACTTAGTGGTACTATTAATTGTTTGGTGCCTTGTACACTTCCAGAAAAAGAATGTAATTCAATTAATCATGGTTATATTAACCATGAATATGCACATCATGTGAATATAGGATCCATTCCTTGCCAGAAAAGAGTCCTTTGCTTAGTTTTGTGCTTTGATATGAAATTTATATTAGAATTTTAATCCTTCAAGAGTCTCTTGTGCTTTTTTCTGTTGTGTTATCAAAGAAGTTATCAAACACAATCATAAACCGAAGTAGGATTTGCAGTGACTATGTATTCAATTCTGAAGAAATGTATTTAAAAAGCATGTTTTTCTACATTCCAGGTGACCACAGTTACCCTTGCATTGTTTCCCCTGTCCTCTGATATCTTAAAAGCCTGTAAAACTATTTGTGCGATGAAAGGCACATGTGTTCACAATACTCTTACATCTTTGCTAGAGATCTTGTTCCCAGCAGTGCTTGCAATAAGAAAGAATAATTCTGACTTGTTTTTTGCATTAAAAAAAAATACTAAGATAAAAAAGGTGCTCTCTGAGATTGGTTGCTTGTTTCCAGATGTTTTATTACCTGGCTAGGTAACATCATTAGTTTTGGTGAGTGTGGAATTTGCTCCCTGTGGCTGGTCCCATTCATCTCCACACTTCAACCTTGAGCCACATACATTTCTTTTGAAAGTCAAAAATCTTTGCCTTGGCATATCAACTGAGTGCTCTATCAATTAACAGCAAGCAGCCAAAGTCATAAAACTTCCTTTCTCTCATTCCAGAGTTCAGGACACAGAATAATGTGTTATTCTGGGTTACCGGAAAGTAGTTACCAGCCGGATATTATAAAAAATAGTTTTCTGATACTAAGAGCAGTTTGGCAGAGAAACCAATTACATACAGTCCTCATCTTACAACGTGGTGTTTAACAACCATTCAAAGTTCCAATGGCACTGAAAAAAGTAACTTATGACTGGTCCTCATAATTATGACCATCATACCTTTCCCAAAGTCATGTGACCAATATTCAAACACTGGGCAACCGGGATATATTTATAAATGCCTGCAGCATCCTAGGGATCCCATATAATCACCACCTGCAACCTTTCCAGCAATTCGTTTTAGAATTGCTTTGTTTAACAACAAAAATCCTGGTTACAATTTTGGTTTTAAATGGAGGACTACCTATATCATGATAGGTGGAGGCTTCTCATCCATTAGATGATTCAAACAGAGGCTAGTCAAAGATGGTTTACTTTGGATGCTTGCACTTAGGTTTTTTTTTAGGACTAACTGGAAGACCTAGGCTACAACATATGAAGAACAGTTGCAGAATTGGGTATGTCTAGTCTAATGAAAAGAAGGACTAGGGGGGGTGACGTGATAGCATTGTTCCAGTATCTCAGGGGCTGTCACAAAGAAGACGAGTCACGCTATTCTCTAAAGCACCAGAAGGCAGGACAAGAAACAATCAAGGAGAAATAATCAAGAGAGAAGCAACCTAGAATTAAGGAGAGAATTTCTTGACAGTGAAAACAATCAGCTTGCGTTCAGAAGTTGTGGGTGCTCCATCACTGGAGGTTTCTGAGAAGAGATTGGACAACCATTTGTCTGAAATGGTATAGAGTCTCCTGCTTGAACAGGGGGTTGGACTAGAAGACCTCCAAGGTCCCTTCCAACTCTGTTATTCTGTTATTCCTTATCTGAAACTTTTGCTGTCCCTGTCTGGCCATGCATGAGGTCAATTGGAAATTAGAAATCGAATGTAAATAAGTGTACAGCCCTAATGCTTCAGTCTCTACAACAATCCCAGTTTCTTATGTAGCCCTTTTGGAGAAATTAATTGGCCAACCCTGCTTAAAGAAGACCAACTCCCAATCTGCAAGGCAGTATTCAACACCTGAGAAAGCTCCTAGATTAGCACATTAAAGAATCACCATAGCAGGAATACACGCATATGAGGCAGAGTCTGGTTCTCCTTAATGTCAGAACTGGAGCTAGCATTTTTATGTCTGAACCTCATTTTTAAAATTCTCCTTAAACATAACATACACACAAGCACTACTGCCATTCTACAGATGGTATTACTTCTAAACTTTGGATTATATTAGTGTTTCACAAAAGGCAGTTTCATTGTAAGTGTGTGTTGCTCTCAGTTGTGACTGCACAGTTCTCAACCTTGATTCCTAGACAATAATAATTTTTGCACTGGAAAAATCATTATCTGACTATCAGGTCTCCTATCTAAAGAAAACAAGTGAGAATCAGGTTTATTAATTGATAGAAGTTTTTATTTATTTGGTATTTTGTTACAGATTTAGGGTGAAACCAGAAACTGTCTAATGGCAGGGAATTCTACAACACCTTACAAGATGCTTACTGACATACGAGCAGAAAGGAAAGTTATTTTATGTAAATATGATTATAGTACTAACAAATATTGCTCTGGAAAAAAGTATGGCTTTAAGTTTTAATTTGAGCCTATTTAAAACAAGCCACATCTATTAAACCTTTTAAGTTCAAAATGTCCAGTTGCTAGGCAGGTTTTTGCTATATACAAAATTGGGTGCAGGTAAAATACAAACTGTTAGCTGAATGTCCAAAAAAAAAAAAAAGGAAAAAGAAAGGAAAAAGAAAAAGGAAAGTTTGCTTTCTTATACTGCCACCTAGAGGGCAATGCCAGGAATACGCCCAACAACAGCAAAAACATTATCCTAGGCGAGGGAAAAGTGAATTAACTTTAAGATTCTGTGTCAGCTGGATTTATATCTTATTTATTTCTACTAAATATTATAATGGAATACAAAGCACAATTCACCTGGAAGCGCTGAATGTAACAGAACTGCTGGACACTTTGCAAGATATTTATATACTTATTTATAAAGATAAATGTTCTCTCAAAGAAGAAATAAAAAGGAACAAAAGGCAACCTCCTCTTGGTTCCTTACAAAAGTTTTTCAGCAGTGATTTTTAGTAAAAGGAATTGTTTCTCCTTTTATTAATTTTATGCTAATTACCCTTGTCTTTTCTAACCAAGGTCTGAGCAAAGCTGTTATTGTGATGCAACTTTAGAGGAAGGAATATTTAAAAATAAATATACTTTGGAGGTAGTGTACACAATGAACTTTGAAAATCCTCCTCTTTAATTTTTATTATATTTGTACAAATAGATGAGAGCACATGTACGCACATACATACACATATACACACAATCACTACAGTGACACAAACCGAATTATGACATGATACAATTCTGCAAGCTAAAGAATTAACACTGAATTGGTAGTAGCCATCTGTATGCCTGATCTAGAAAACTAGGCAGAGTTGGCCTTAGCATTTGGATATGGAAACCATTGTAAGCTAGACACACAAACTATGCCTCTACTTGTGTAGAAACATCCGAAGAATTCACAAAGTGAAAACAAAATTTAAAGGAGGCTTTGCTTCTATTTGCACAAACATAAGTGCACACAAACATACATAACCACATGAACCAGCTTCAAGGAACAGGCGCCCTTCCCAGGCTAAACTAGTAACTGCATCAATTAAATTACTAAAATAACATTTTTTCTTTAACAAAGAGTTATGATTTCCAGATTATTCCAACTTCCTTTTCTCCCAACCATCCTTCTCAGAACCAGTAAGTGTCCTGGACAAGTCGGACGTTACTAAGGAGATATGCAAATACAAACTCTTTGAAATTTCTCCAAGAAAGTAAGTAAAGGTAGGGAAGAAAGTGGGGATTGGAGAAGAGGGTGGGGAGAACGAGAGGTGTAAGAATCTGAACTAGCAAAAGCACATGTTGCTCAAATTTATGCTCCCAACATATTCTATGCCTCTTGAAAATCTACTTTTGATCACTTATCAGCTTTGAGAAGAGAAATTTATTTGTGAACTATTCTCTCTCCAATCGTTTGCAAACTGCCCCAACGCGACTCTTTTCCCGAAGATCTGCTAACCCTTTAACTTTTCTACTAAGAGAAAACCTTTAGCTAATCCATCTCTTAAATCCAAGGGAGACCCCGAGTTTTCTCATGAATACTCTCTAGATCCCTGTACCAAAACCGGTGTGTGTGGGGTGGAGGAGAGTAAGGTAAAGTCTCCGCAGAGCCTCTCTCTCTCTCTCTCCCCCCCCGCCCTCGGCCCAGGCGCTTCAGCCCTTCTCACTGCCACGACTTCTCCATCCGTCCGAGCGGAGGGGCGGAAGGCGCGGAACCCCGAGGCGAGGAGCCCGGCTTTCTCCCACCCGCGTCCTGCCCCCCGAGCCAGGCAGGGGTTGGCTTACATCCTCCTCCTCGCCGTCGCTCCTCCTCGCCTGGTACTGGAAGCGAGGTCTGGGGTTGTGCGGCTGCGACGGGCGCGAAGCCTTCGCTGCTCCGGCGACCGCGTGGGCCGAGGCGGCGGCGGCAGCAACAGCAGCGGCGGCGGCGGCCCCGTCTTCCTCGGAGCACTGGGGGCCTAGGAGATGGCTGGCTTCGGGCGTGACGGGGAAGGAGCGGGAGGTGTTGATCTTCCCGCCGAAGCGCTGGTACAAGGAAGCCATTCGGCCGGTCCAGGGCGGCAGGCTGACCACAAGGCTACGGGAGTTCGCCGGCCGTCTGGAGCCCCTGTCTTCTGCCTGGCGCTCGCCAGCTCCGGACGCGCCACCCCGTCTGCCTCAAGGGAGCCGGCGAGAACGGCGCGCTCGCCGCCCGGGCATCGGAACAGAGGAAGGCTAGCAGGAGGAGGAGGAGGACGTGTAGGAACCCCGCCGTCGGCGCGTCAAACTCGCCGCCCTCTTCCCTCGCCTGGAAGCTGGTCGGTCGATGCGGTCCTGACCTCCCCCCACCCCCGGTTAGAGGAGGGGCGCGGAGCAGGGAGGCGACTGGGGTCCCTCGCCCGGCGCCTTCCCGGGGCCACAGAGCAGCCGCTTTCCAGGTCTCATGCCAGCAGAGAGGGTGTGTGTGTCTGTGTGTGTGAGATGGCTGGGGGGAGCGGAGAGGAGTGTGCGCGCGCGTGCCAGGGAAGGAATGGCGAGTGTCCTCTGCGCGCGAGGCGGCCGCGAGAGCGGGCTCCGCAGACCGGGCGGACGGTCTCCTTCAGCCCCGGCCAACTGGGTTACCCTCCCTCCACGGGGAAACTTGGAAAGCAGCGGGCGAGTGGTCGGTGGTGGCACAGCTCGCCTGCCTGCCTGTGCTCGGAAGAGGGAGAGGCGAGAGAGCGGCCGTGGCACGCTGCCTTTCCTGCCGGGGGCTCGCGTAGAGAAGGGTCAGGGCACAAGGCTCCGGCTGGTGCCCCCCTCCTGCTTGCTGTGTGCACCTGCCCAAACCTTCTCCTCCCGGCGCCGCGGGGCTTGTTTCAACCCCCTCCGGCGCTGCGCCCGCTTTCTTCATTCATTTTGCTGCATTAAAACGTACGCCAGCGCCCCTCCGTGGAAACACGCGCGCACTATTTCGCGGGCGTCAACAAAAGCGCCAGACGAGCCAAGACCCCCGCGAGTCGCCCGGAGGGACGGAGGAGATCAAAGCCATCACGACACCCCCTAGCCCAACTCCTCCGGGGAAAGGCTGGTGTCTCATGGCACCCCCTCCCTGCCGGCAGCTTGCCAGTCCGGAGGGCTCAGCCGCAGCCGACGGCGACTAAGTCGCTCTGGGCCAGCCAGAGGTTAGCTCTGGGCGGCGGCGTTTCACTAAGGGCTGTCCGGGCTTCTGGATGGGGAGACTGCGAGCCCCCCTCTCGCAGATCTCTGGGTTCCCATAGCAACAGGTGTGTGTGTGTGTGCGCGTGTGTGTGTGTGTGTGAGAGAGAGAGAGAGGTGGGGTGGGGGGCGTTGTTTAGCCATACCAAACTGGGATCTAGAAACTTGAGAATTCAGAGGCCGAGTTCTCGGAGGAATAAGCTTTGGACTTTATCTCTCTACCTTTCCTAGCTTTTCACAAAAGGCTTCTGAGCCGAGAGGTTTCTTTCCTCTGGCATTTCCTTCCTTGCATTATTGCCATTATTATTTCTTAAATGCCAATAAAAGAGAATACTTGGAGCAGATGGCTGAACTGTGGGGTCCTTGGTGCTCTCTGAGGTTGGCTGGTGTTTTTTTTTTTTTTTGGCTGTTTTTTTTTTTTTTTGCAGACTTTTCAGTAGCCAAGTAGGTCACTTCATCAGTGCTAGGGTTGGGGTGTTCTTTTTGCTAGCAGTTAAAAGATACTACCTAGTTGGGTAATGAAACATCTGCAAGAAAACAATCAGAGGACCAAGGATCCCACATATTTTTTTCAGTAACAATATCCTTCCATCCTTCCTCCCTCCTTTATCCACCTTTCTTCCCTCCCTCCTTTTCATGATCCTTCCTCCCACCCTCCCTCCTTTTCTTTATCCTTCCTTCCTTCCCTCCCTCCCTCCTAGTTGCCTGGCAATACAAACTAACTTTCTTAAACCACGAACCAGTGATCCTGCAATGAGCATATAATTTGGCCTTGATCTGGGAAAAGTGTCCCGAGGAAGCCAGATATTTAGATTAAAAGACAGTTCCTGATCCAAAGGGCGTCCTGCAGCCTCACTTGCCAGTAGCCAAGAGCCAAAGCAAACTTCCTTGTGATCTCCTGACGTTCATTCACAGGAAGTTCAAATAGGAGGCTGTGATAATAGAGTCCCAGATTTAAGCAGGTCCAATTTTTGCAGGCCTGTACCCCACAGCCTGGATTCATGATTCTGGATACAGATAATCCTTATCTTACAACCATTCGTTTAGTAACCATTTGAAGTTACAATGAGACTTACAAAAAGTGACATTTCCCCCTCCCCCTTATGACCCTTATGGAAGTTTCTCCAGGTGATCAGGTGGACCGGTTGTTTTCATGGTGTGGAGACAACAACTTGGTCCTTAACACCAATAAGACCAAGGAGCTTATAGTGGACTATAGAAGGAACAGATCAGACATCCAGCCCTTGCTTATCGATGGAGACCGAGTGGAGCAAGTGGCTGGTTTTAAGTTTCTGGGTGTTACCCTAAAAGAGGACCTGACCTGGGGTGCCCACATTGCAGCCCTGGTCAAAAGGGCCCAGCAGAGATTATACTACCTGAGACTTCTCAGAAAACAACTGAATGAAAAACTGCTGGTGACCTTCTACCGCTGCACCATAGAGAGCATTTTAACATACTGCACCTCTGTATGGTTTGCCAATTGCACAGTGGCAGATAGGAAAGCACTCCAGAGGGTTAATGTCATTGCCCAGAAGATCATTGGTTGCCCTCTCCCCTCTTTGGAAGAGCTTTATAGCTCCCGCTGCCTTAAGAAAGTTCAAAACATTCTCAGAGATCCATCTCATCCTGGGAACCCTTTTTTTGAACTATTACCATCTGGCAGACGGTACAGAATAATAAAAACAAAGGACAAATAGGCTGAAAAACAGCTTCTATCCCAGGGCAGTAACTCTACTGAATTCTACTATATAGTGCAATATTAATGCAATATCAGGGTTTTCAATTCAATGCGTGGAGGGTGAAGGATGTGTGTTTGTGTTTATTTTCATGGTCATGATGTGCACTGAATATGGTGTTTGATTTCATTGTACGAGGTACAATGACAATAAAGTAAAGTAAAGTAAAGTAAATTAGAACACATGGCAACTGGCATGTACTTTTGACGGTTGCAGTGCCCCACGGGATCACTTTTTATGCCCAGAAAGAGAAAGCCAGATTCACTTAACAACCATGTTACTAACTTAACAACTGCATTGATTCACTTAACAAACGTGGCAAGAAAGGTTGTAAAATGGGGTTCACTTAACAACTGTCTTGTTTAGCAATGGAAATCCTGGGTTCAGTAGTGGCTATAAGTTTGAGGACTGCCTGTATTGATCTGTAAGTCTTTTCACGTTCATTTTGAAAAATAAACAAGAGACACAGTGGGACAAATATTGTAACTAATTCCAGGAAACTGTAGAAAAAGATGATGAGTGCCTGTGGCAGAACAGTGCCAGAGCCTCTTGAGAAAAGAGATAAAAAGATTAGCAGGAGGAAGAGGTAGGAAATTGGGGAAGAAAATAAAAACAGAATTAAAGATGATGTGAGTTTTTCCTCCCTGTAGAAATGGACAGGAATGGAAGAAAACATTCAAGGTGACCATAAAATGACAATGGGAAAATTACCCTCAAGGCCACATGTGTTAATAATGCTTTTCTTTATCAGCATGTGAACAAAATAGTGTATTTTCTACAGTACTGTATTCTCAGTCACAGCTCAGGCCCTTAAGCAAAGATTACACGTATGTATTTCCAAATTTACTGAAAATGTATTACAGGTAGTCCTCGACTTACGACCACAATTAAGCTCAAACTCTTTTGTTGCTCAGCAAGGCAAGTTGTTAAGTAAGTTTTGCTCCATTTTGCAACCTTTTTCCTCCCCACAGTTGTTAAGCGGATCGCAGGTGTTGTTAAGTAAACCAGGCAGTTGTTAAACAAATTTGGCTTCCCCCAAATGGACTTTGCTTGTGGAGAGCCAGCTGGGAAGGGTACAAATGATGATCACATGACACCAGAACAGTGCAACTGTCATAAGTACATGCCAGTGGCCAAGCCTCTGAATTTTAATCACATGACCATGGAGATGTTGCAATGGTCTTAAGCGGAAAAACCGGTCATAAGTCGCTTTTTTCGGTGCCATTGTAACTTCGACCAGCCATTAAACGAATGTTGTAAGTCGAGGCCTACCTATACACCACAAAATATAGAAGTGGGGAGTTTGTAGAAGTCGGAGGAAGCAACTCGCTGCTCAAGGGAAGTAATATCTCAGCAAAAGATATGCTGTATTTTCTCCAGGCTGGGGAGAGAGTTACACACACAACCCACAAATACATCTGAAATAAAACATTTCCTCTCTCCCTTTAATAGCAAATTTTTGTAGGGAGACCCCAAAAACCAGAACCCAGGGACCTTTAGGAAGCTGGAATCAAACATCAACAAGAGTGGGGAATAAGCTTACAGAAATACAAAGGCTGTTTTTTTGTTTTTTTTAATGGATTTAGAAACCGATAAGAGAGGAAGTCAGCAGCCACAAATAACAGAGAGGAATTAAATGACTGCCTGGCTGGAATGCTGAATTGTAATGTTTGCACAGTATTAAAAGAGATCAACATAAAGAAAACCTTGGGTTGAACTTGATCCCCCATGACATGGACAAGCTGCTTAATAGATGCGCTTCTTTAGATGCGCTTCTTTACATGCGCCAGACCTGAAAACCAAATCACAGTTCATAAATAGAGGAAGGCATTCTCCCCCTGGCTCAATGCCCTTCCTGCAGACGTCTTGAAAGTCAGAATAGAATAGAGTAGAATAGGAACAGATTAGAATAGAATATGGAATAGATACTGGAATGAAGGATAGAATAGAATAGAGTAGAACAGAACAGAATAGAATATGGAATAGAATAGAATAGAATAGAATAGAATAGAATAGAATAGAGTAGAGTAGAGTAGAGTAGAACAGAACAGAACAGAGTAGAATAGAATATGGAATAGATACTGGAATGAAGAATAGAATACAATAGAATACAATAGAATAGCATATAGAATATAGAATATATAGGAATAGAATAGCATAGATAGAATAGAATATAGAATAGAATATAGGAATAAAATAGAATAGAATAGCATAGCACATAGAATAAAATATAGAATAGAATATAGGAATAAAATAGAATAGAATAGCATAGCACATAGAATAGAATATAGAATAGAATATAGGAATAGAATAGAATAGAACAGATACAAAGCATCCCATTTTGGTCCAAGGTTTTGCTCATCTGCAAAAGGGGTTATTGAAACAGTGAAATGTGGTTTATTATATGGTTTATGCTGGCACACATTCAGCCTTGATAACCCCATAAATTTCTCAAATCACTCTGAGAGGGTTTTATTCACAGTTTCACTTTCAGATGAATAGGGACTTCTTGCTCTTAAGTGCAGTTAAATGTTGCTATGTCACATGCAAAGTGTGCATTGAACTGCTAATCATCTCTGTGCATCACCCTACAATAAGGCAAAGAATAAAATAATTGGTACTATAACTTGGAAGAGTCTTGTGTCGGATTGTCAAAACAAATTGGCCAAATGATCATTGGATCACCAAAAAGCTAGATTCATATATCCTGCTAATATAATTTGTCGGTTTGGGTGAAGCATGTGAGCTTCTGTAAACCCAGCCGTTACAGGTAGTCCTTGACCTACAATCACAATTGAGCCCAACATTTCTGTCGTTAAGCGAGTTGTACTCCATTTTATGACCTTTCCTTCCACAGTTGTTAAGTGAATCACTGCAGTCCTTAAGTGAATCATACGTTGTTAAGGCAATCTGGCTTCCCCACTGACTTTGCTTGTTGGAAACCAGTTGGGAGGGTTATAAATGGTGATCACACAACCCCAGGACACTGCAGGCGTCATAAATACGAGTCAGTGGCCGAGTGCCTGAATTTTGATCATGTGACTGTGGGGATGCTGCAATGGTTTTAAGTGTGAAAACCAATCCTAAATCACTTTTTTTCATTTGTAACATTGAACGGCCATTAAATGAATGGCCGTAAGTCAAGGACTACCTGTAGTGATTTTTCTCAATAAAATATTGTCAGAGACTTCTCGGGACGTATAAAGATTAATTCTCAACTGATGCTATTGTGAAGCAAATGTTCCAAAAAAACCACCAAATTGTGTATTGTGGTTTGTATGAGTTAACTCGGATCATTCTTCAAACCAATCCTGTAATTGCTTGGACCAACCATTTTCTCCCTTAGAAGCAATTCTGCACCTGCTGTATCATCTAAAGCAGGGTTGTCAAACTCATGTCATCACAATGGCGTTATATGACGTATCACGATTCCCCCCTTCGCTAAACCAGGTGTGGGCGTGGCCAGCGCATGATGCGTCCAGCCCATGGGCTGGGAGTTTGACAGCCGTGTTCTAAAGGAAAACAAGGAAACTTTCAAACAAACCAGTTGAAAATGGAAAAGGACAAAAAATAGAAATAATTCGAGTCAAATTAAGTATTTTGTCCAAGGCAGCCAACAGTCAGCATAAACTACAGTACATCTTTCTTAAGTAGTATGGTGAAAGGCAATAGTCATTACAAAATAAGCTGAATATTGCAGCAAGATAACACTCTGAAACATAATTTCTGAAACAGAGGTGGTATTCAGCCAGTTCTGACCAGTTCTGGAGAAACGGTAGCGGAAATTTTGAGTAATTCGAAGAACCGGCAAATCCAACTTCTGACTGGCCCCGCCCCTATCTATTCCCTGCCTCCCATTGAGTCCCAGCTGATTGGCTGGGTCTTCTTTCGTTGCCCTGCACAGGAGAACGGAGCTGGAAAGCAGGTTAGTGGGGTGGGGAGGGAATGGGGATTTTACAGTATCCTCCTTACTCTGGAGTGGGGTAGGAATAGAGATTTTGCAGTATCCTGCCACGCCCACCAAGCCACGCCACACCACGCCCACAGAACCGTAGTAAAAAATAATAATAATCCCACCACTGGTCGTTTCTCCCATATGCCTCATCCATATATACAATTTTCTTACCTGGAATTGGTAAACAACTTCAAATAGCAATAGTACTTAGACTTACATACTGCTTCACAGTTCTTTTTACAGCCCTCTCTAAACGTTTTACAGAGTCAGCATATTGCCCCCCAACAATCTGGGTCCTCATTTTACCCACCTCGGAAGGATGGAAGGTCAAGTCAACCTTAAGCCAGTGAGAATCGAACTGCCAAACTGCAGGCAACTGGCAGTCCTCAGAAGTAACTTGCAGTACTGCATTCTAACCACTGTGCCACCATGGCTCTTAAATGTAAGATAATAAAGACATAATAAATACAGATAGTCCTTGACTTAAAATAAAATTGGGATCAGTAGTTGTGTTCTTAAGGCAGCTGTTAAGTGAGATGTTTGATTTTATGACCTTTTTTTGCCATGGTTGTTTAGTGAATCACTGCAGTTATTAAATGAGTCACATGGTCATTAAAGAAATTCAACTTCCACCGTTGACTTTGTCAGAAACCCCCTGGGAAACCTATAAATGGCAATCACATGACCTCAGAATGGTGCAATTGTCCTAAATATATGCAGGTTGCCATGCCCCCAAATTTTGATCACGTGGCACTGCTGTGACAGTTGTAAGTTCAAGAACTGGGTGTAAATCATTTTTTTCAGTGCTTGTAACGTCAAGTGGTCACTGCATGAAAGGACCATATGTTTGCATCCACATTTGCTGAAAAATGTTGTTTCACTTTCTATCCTGTAGATGTTTCAGTGCTTACTTGGGGATTTATTGGAACATCTCATCTAACAGCAGAACTTTTTTTTTTTCCTCTCACTTTTACGGATTTACAAATCAGCCTGATTATTCATCTTTCAACTAGAACCCCAGGGAACTAAAAAGAGAGTCAAAATATGCTGCAGTCATCTTTATTTCCCCCCACCCCTCCAGTTCCCGAGATCTCACATAGTGTACTTCCTATTTTATGTCTTATTTAATGTCCACCAATGTACTGAAAATGGATAGCTCATCTGGAACTGGGCGGATGTTAATCATTTAATTAGGTATTGGGATCTGCCACCATAATTCAGGCCAATGATCCATTTACCTCCCATTTCTTTTGTCACTCTGCCAAGCACTGAATGTTTCAGAAGAACTAGGAGCCAAATGCAATTCAAGAATTGCAACTCTCAGCTGTTGCTTGCCATCAACTGCCAATCTGCAGAACTTTGGACAAAGCTTTGGAAAAGCGGGGAGAATATCAGAAAAAAACCCCCACGGGGCATAACTCAGAGGCCAATGCTCGCCCCTTATGATACACTTGGCAAAAGGAATTGCAGCTGGCTTGGTTCTTTTGTGTCATACAGAAACCAGTATTTCTGTCAATAACAGAGTTGGAAGGGACCTTGGAGGTCTTCTAGTCCAACCCTCCTGCTCAGGCAGGAAACCCTATACCCGTGGTGGTGAATTTATGGCACGCGTGCCAGGGGTGTCACGCAGAGCCCTCTTTGTGAGTATGTGAGCCGTCGATCCAGCTCAGCTCTGCCGCATATGCATGTGCTGGTCTTTGGGTCTCTGCCACGGATGCGGGATGCAGAATGCATGTGTGGGGGACACGCATACATTCTTGGGGTGCATGCATGGGGACACGCATGGCGGGTGACGCCCTCGTATTGCATTTTGGGAACACGTGCGCTTTGAGCATGCGGTGCCAAAAAGGTTAGCCATCACTGCTCTATACAATTTCAGACAATGCTCTCCAATTTCTTCTGAAAAACTTCCAATGTTGGAGCATTTACAACTTCTGGAGGCAAGTTGTTCCACTGATTAATTGTTCTAACTGTCAGGAAATTTCTCCTTAGTTCTAGGTTGCTTCTGTCCTTGATTAGTTTCCATCTATTGCTTCTTGTCCTACCCTCAGGTGCTTTGGAGAATAGCTTGACTCCCTTTTCTTTGTGGCAGCCCCTGAGATATTGGAACACTGCTATCATGTCTCCCCTGGTCCTTCTTTTCATTAAATTAGACATGCCCAGTTCCTGCAACTGTTCTTCATATGTTTTAACCCCTAATCATCTTTGTTGCTCTTCTCTGCGCTCTTTCTAGTCTCTCAACATCTTTTTCATATCTTGGCAACTAAAACTGGATGCCGTCATTTTCTCCAATACGACGCTCATATTTCTTTATGAAATTGATTTTTTTTTAATGAGCGGATGTACTATCATTATATTCTACAATTGCATTGTCTATTTCTAGACAGTATAATGGGAAATATATAAGATAATCTGTGGAATAGTAAAGTATGAATAGCCCTTGCCTATTGCATCCAATAGAGCGGTCTATAAGCCTACCATCTAGTGCCCTCCGATTCTATAAATTATTCTTTGTTACCATTTTTTCCTTTGTTTTCTTTATGCTGTTTCTCTGGGCAGTTACAACCAGCAAGGAAATTAGATACAAAATAAGATTACTTAGAGGGATAGATTGTTTGTCTCTTCTGGAGAAAACAACAAAGCCTCACAAGATGCTAAAAACAACTCAATGTATTTATCATATTTGAAACAAAACGCCTAGCATTTCCAAAGTTAAAAACAGATATCTTTGTCATATTTTAAAACAAAAAGAAATGTGGATTAGCTATTTATTGTTATCTTAGATAAGTTGCTTTCTTTTAGACTCAAATTTACACATTTATTTATTTATTTTTATTCAGAGGCCTTTCTATTTTCAAGCCAATCTTTTCCTTGATATAGATTTTAATTACTGGATTATATTTCTTTTCTTTTTGCCACTGTGGTTTTAATCGATTTGTTTTCATACTTTAATTATCATTTAGGATTCAATGTGCAATTATTATAAATAAGACGTCTGAAAAGCATTTCTTTTGGGGGATATTTGTAGCCTGACTTGCTCCTTTGTTATTTTAGAGCAATGTTTCTCAAATTGGGTAACTTCTACACGTGTTGGATTTCAAGCATTCTGCAGCCTCATAAAGGGTGGTGAATTCTGGGAGTTGAAGTCTACAATATCCTAAAGTTGGCAAGGTTGAGAAACATTGTTTTAGAGCAGGGATGTCAAACTCGCTGTCAGGATTCCAGCAATGGCTCTAATTAAATCATGATTCTCGAGCCAAACTTCAAAAAACTTCAAAGGATTCATTACAGGTGACATACTGACACTGCCCTGTATGCTGGCAATTCTGGCATACGTAATTTACAGTCGCCTGTTTCCCCCCTCCCCGCTGGGTGTTTCATAAATCAGATTCTCCAATTGAGCAGGTTCACGGACTGGGTGTCATCATTCACATTCTCCAATATTCGTGGGCAAAACTCTGGTATTTTAGTTACAATCTTTTAGAGGTAAGAGTTGGAATGTACTTTTGCTTTCAACTGCTCTTCCAGATTTCCTCCCTTCCTCCTCCCCTCCTTTTAATGGCCACTACTAAAACAGCCATAGGAATGTTTTATGCATTGACGCTTGCGGTATTACGGCGGCATCACATGGCATATTGTGACTTCCCCCCCGCCCTTCGCTAAACCGGGTGTTGGCATGGCCAGACATGATGCATCTAGCCTGCGGGCCGCAAATTTGACACCCCTGTTTAGAGGGTTCTTTCAATAATATTTGAACATGTTTTGTATAGAATTTATGATGAAGAAAATGTTTGCTCTAGGATTGCTGGGAGATTAAGCTTATTCTACCCACATTCCCATAATTAAACCAAATCTACGGAGACTTCAGATGGTTCCACAGATAGTCCTCAGTTTACGACATTTGTTTAATGACCCTTTGAAGTTTATAACAGCACTGAAAACAGTGATATACAGCCTGACTTGCAACTAGTCCTCACACTTATGACCACTGCAGTGTCCCTAAGATCATGTGTTCAAATCTGAGCCCTTGGCAACCATCATGTATTTACAAGGGTTGCAGCACTCTAAGCAGGGATGGGCTTCAAAAATTTTAGCAAAGGTTCTCTGCCCAGTTGCTGGGTGGGTGTGGCCATAGTAGGCGTGGCCTAGTTGGCATTCTGCACCATGGAAGGGGGGGCATTTTTGCCCTCCCTGGGCTCTGGAAGGTTTCCTCCAGAGCCTCTGGGAGAGCGAAAATGGCCTCCTGGGGCTCCGGAGGCTCTCTGGAAGCGGGAACTTCCAGGAGGCCCGTTTTTTACCCTCCCGAGCCTCCACACGCGCCCAGCATTTCCCTGCATCCAAAATGAGCCTTGTGGGGACTCCTGGGAGGGCCAGGGCCAGCCAGGAGTGGGATTTGTGGATTCTCCAAGCTGCACAGAATCTTAGCTAAAGGCTCCCCCGAACCCCTGGGAATCCCCCAGCCGCCCAGCCCTGATCCTAAGGTCACATGTTCCCTATTGGCAATCTTCCCACCCAGCTTCCAATAAGCACAACCAATGGGGAAGGTGGGTTCATTTAACGACCAAATATTTTACTTAACATCTCATGAGTCACTTAATGATCAAGCAAAAAGGTTGTAAACTTGGACGCGACTCACTTAACAACTGCCTCACTTAATGATGGAAGTTCTGGTCTTATGTAAACAACTGCCTGTACTCCAAAATTTGGATCTATATGAATTCTCTCAATGGACTTTGGAAATGTTTGGTATTGGCCATTAATGCTCTTTTCTGGATGTTTGAGAGGTAAATCGATATATTTAAAAAGCGAATAATCCCTGATATTTGAAGAAAAGCTATCTTAAATCTGAGGTCATTTAGCTGTATTAGATTGTTGGTGGGTATTTAAGGGAAATTTTGATTGCCTGACACAATTTTTCAATAGAGCTTTTTCAATAGTAACTTAAAAAAAAACCTTGAATAGCAAACCCACATTCTGTTTCAGAATTTCATTTTGAAGATATTCCCATTTCCCAGAGTACTTTACTTCATCATTAAGAGAGCCAGCAAGTCAGAGGCTTGAAGGCTTTAAGCTCAAAGGTTTTCTGGATGAACAACAGATTTAACAGATAATCAGAGTTGGAAGGGACCTTGTAGGTCATCTAGTCCAACCCCCCGTCCAAGCGGGAGACCCTATACCATTTCTGACAAATGGCAGTCCAATCTCTTCTTGAAAGTCTCAAGTGATGGCGCTCCCACAACTCCCAAGGGCAACTTCTGTTCCCTTGGTGGATGGTTCTCACTGTCAGAAAGTTTCTCCTTATTTCCAGGGTAAATCTCTCCTTGTTCAGTTTCCATCCATTATTACTTGTCTGGCCTACAGGTGCTTTAGAAAATAGCTTGACCCCTTCCTCCCTGTGGCAGCCCCTCAAAAATTGGAAGACCGCTATCATGTCTCCCCTGGTCCTTCTCTTTATTAGACTAGCCAAGCCCAGTTCCTGCAACCGTTCGTTGTATGTTTTAGCCTCTACTCCCCTAATCATCCTGGTTGCTCTTCTCTGTATTTTTTCTAGAGTCTCAACATCTTTTTTATAATGTGGTGACCGAAACTGGATGCAGTACTCTAGGTGTGGTCTTACTAAGGCTTTATAGAGTGGTATTAGTATTTTCCTTGATCCTTCCTGTATCCCTCTGTTAATACAATTTAGGATTGCATTAGCTTTTTTGGCTGCTGCTGCACACTGCTGGCTCATATTTAGCTGGTTGTCCACTAAGACTCCAAGATCCCTCTCACAGTTACTACTCTTGAGCCTGGTTTCACCCAGTCTATATGGGTACTTTTGGTTTTTCTTGCCTAAGTGTAGGACTTTACTTTTCTCTACATTGAATTTCATTTTGTTAGATATGGCCCAGTGTTTTAGTCTGTCAAGATCCATCTGGATCTTGAGCCTATCTTCTTGGGTGTTAGCTTTTCCTGCCAGCTTAGTATCATCTGCAAATTTGGTAAGTTCCCCTTCTATTCCCTCATCTGAGTCGTTAATGAAGATATTGAAGAGTCCTGGGCCTAAGACGGAACCTTGTAGCACCCTACTGCTTACTTCCCTCCATGTAGACTTAGACCCATTAAGGACTATTCATTGAGTACGTTTTGCCAGCCAGTTGTGAGTCCATCTAGTGGTGGTGCTATCTATTCCACTTTTTTCTAGCTTACTAAGAAGTAGGTTGTGGTCTACTTGCTGAAATCTAAATGTATTATGTCCACAGTATTTTGCTGGTCTACTAATTTAGTCACTGTGTTGAAGAATGAAATAAGATTGGTTTGGCATGATCTATTCTTAACAAACCCATGCTGACTGCTAGTTATTACTTTACTTGTTTCTAGATGTTGGCAGATCTGGTTTTTTTATTATCTTTTCTAGTATCTTTCCGGGTATTGATGTTAGGCTGATTGGTCTATAGTTTCCTGGGTCTGTTTTTTTTTCCTGCTCTTCTTCCAATTGCAGCCATAAATTTGGGAAATCATATAGCCATTTGGAATGAAAAATTTACTTTATCGTAAGAACTCAACATCAGTCCTTCCCAGAGTGAGGGGTAGAAGGAGAAAGACTTGTAGCAGTGCTGGGATTCAATTTTTTTTATTATTGTTTCTGTGGACGTGGCTAGGTGGGCATGGCCAGGTGGGTGTGGCCAGGTGGGCGTGGCCAGGTGGTTATGTGCCTGGGGGGGTGTCAAAAGTCTTTTTTTCTTTTTTCTTTCGCAGCACCCCCCCAATGCCCCATCTTTGGCCTGGTGGGCCTTAGGGAAGCCTCCTGGGAGCAAAAACAGGGCACGGGGGGGGGGGCACAGCATACCCCCTCCATGCCCCATTTTTGGCCTTCTGGGAAGCCTCCTGAGCGCTGAAAAAAGAAGCATTTTGAAGCCTTCCGAGGTAAGTAAAACAGCGAGGCAGGGATTAGCTGTGCCGCATGATTTAGATTAGCTAGAAAGCAAGAAATCCCATGATTTCCTGCTTTGTAGCTAATCTAAATCACATGGCACAGCTGATCGTCGCCCAGCTGATCATCAGAAATACTGTTGGGCTGAACTGTAGCATATTTTTTACTATAGGTTGAACCAGGCCGAACCAGCAGCATTTCGCCTCTGACTTTTAGGCACCACTGACTTCATACTGAAGCTTCATGAGTTCCTCGTCAGTGGTTAGGTAGAGAGAGAAATATTTTTTAAGATGGCAGCACATTCCAGAACTAATGTCAAAAGAGTGAAAAAGAAAAATCTGACTCATCCTGCATAGCGGTTGCTTTCTTAGCCCAGTGCTTCTCAGCCTTAGCTACTTTAGGAGATGTGATTTCAATTATGAGCACTGAAATCCACACATCTTAAAGCTGCTGAGAGGCAGGAATGTTGAGGTAATTCCCTGTTAAGAGAATGAGCGAATACAGACGTATTGAGAGTAGTGTTTGAATAATACACACACAGCACAGAGATACACTGTACAGTAAATGTAGGTTTTTACTTCCAGAAATGTTTCAGCAAAGTTCAAACGCAGTCCAAAGTCATTCACAGGTAAGTCAGTCAGTTTTCAGTCCAGGGATAATCCAATAACAAAATCCAGTATCAAAAACAGTTCAGTAACAGACTTACATCAAATCCAAGAATAACAGATAACAGTTTCCGGTTTGCAGGGCTTCAGCGGCAGGCAGGAATCCGTGATCATGTGCGGTTTCTGCCTGGGCTCACCGCTGGGGCGTCCCGAGCCAGTTTGGCTTCGGGGCTAAGCCACCCCGTAGAGGTGGCAAAGACGGAGGAGACTCCAGCAGGGTCGAGGAAAGCCGCATCTTTCCTCCTCAGCTGGCTAAACTCCCTTTCCCGAAGGCGGTAAGAGCGGCGGTCAGAAATGGCTGCCTCAAAGAAGCACTCAGCCGGAAAAGAAAGTGCAGGAGGAAGTTAAGAAGTGAAAGTTTTGGCTGACCGGGATAAGAAGCAACAACTGAGGTACCCTGGAATTTAAATCCTATAAAAGATACATCGCTCCCAAAGAAGATTCGGAAGCAGTGAATGAAAGTGAAAAGGGAAAGTTTTTTTTCTCACTCTCCTTCCTTACGTTGACAGCAGATGAATGAGAAATCGGAAAAACCCGCTTTGGCATCAACAGGTAATTAAACTGGAAAATTAAATGCCAAGGGGACAATAAAGATTTCTGAACACCTAAAAAACTTTTTTTTGCTGTAAGTGGGAAGGGAGAGGAAAAGAATAAGAGCAAGATCTGGCTGGAGGAGGCTGCTTGGAATTTAAAATAATCTAAAGTTAAATCGTAAAGAGACTTCTAAAAGATACATTTTAACTGGAACTTTGTAACTAAATAGTAACCCCAGGAAGAGAAAGTGAAAAAAGAAGAAAGTGTTAAATGAAACAGCTTGTGTGTATTTTCATTGTTTGGTGACTTTGGGACTTCTGGAAATTATATTTGAATGATTAAAAATAATTGGGTGGTTGTTTAAAAAATTTTTTTACAATGGCATTACTTGTGGATGAACTGAAAATGGAATTTAAAAAATATAAAGAAGAGGAACAAGAAGGGAAGGGCTTTTTTGGCTCCGTTTTTCATTTCTTAGAAATGGCGATCTGCACCTATAAGAAACTACAAGAAAAGACTGCGCAACAAGAAGATTGGGACAAAGAAGAAGCCATTTTTAATGAACAAGTAACTTTATCTGGGGAAGAAAGGGGAAAGGGGGGGAAAGAGAATGGAGAATTCAAGACCTAAAAAAACAACCAAAAAAGGGAAAAATAAGGTGAAAAGTAGATATAATGTCAGAAAGCAACAGAAAAGGGGAACACAGAAGAGGGAAATGGAGGTGGAGAGACAAGGGGGTAAAAAAGGTAGAGTGAAGAAGCAAGGGAGGAAGGAAGGGAAGAAGCTACAAAGGTTTGGAGCAAGATGTAAAGAAACAGGACTTATTCAGAGATAATGGGTAAAAATATAATTGAAAATGAGATTCTGCAAAGGTACATAAGACTGTATTGTTATACTTGTATTAGAAATAATGTTAGAAAATTGGAACAACATATGATTAAAAATGGGATAAAATACTTAGTGTAATTCAGTGAAACTTTTTTGAACAAAATAAATGAAATGAAATAAATGAGAGAATTGAATTAGGAAGGAATGGGAATACTTTAATTACACAATGTTTTAAAATATAAGTGAAATGGGGGGAAGTAACTACGCAAAATTTATAAGTGTTCCCATAGAAGCACGATACCTATTTGAAAAGTAATGTGTAAAAATTTTAAGATTTAAATGAATATTAATTTTAACGATAGAGTTGAATTGGTATGGATTGTTGTTTTAATTATATTATATACTTATAATTTCTTCTTTTCTTAAAATATAGTGTGTAGCTTTAGAATGTACTAAGCAGAATCCGAATGAAAGTTATGTATTATATTAAGTGTTATAAATTTAGGGGAAAGATATAAAGGCGTCATACTCCAATCAGTGATTACAGGAGAAATTTTGTTTTAATGAGAAAAGATAATAGACAGCTGAAACAGGACAGACAAAGGATATAAGTATAATGATTTAAATTGAGATGAAATAAATAAAATAGAATTAAGAGAGTTAAAAGAGGGGAGAAGCTATATAGAAAATGTAGAATGGTAATAAGATATGGAACGGTATATAAAAATGAGCATGAACTTGAATTTGTGTCTGTACGAAGAGATGTAACCCGGGATCAAGCTGCTTTCAAAAAAGATGTTTTCTGTTTTCATGTTTTGCGTTTTGTTTGTTTGTGTTTGTTTTTTAAAAATCAATAAAATTTTTGAAAAAAATATATCCAAGAATAACAGTCAATTAGGAGGAACAGCAATACTCTCCAACAAAAGGAAAACAGAGACACACTCTCTTCTGAGACTAAGACTAAAAAACCCAGGTTTCTGGCTCCATCTTATGGCCATTTGAGAAACTACACCCAATTACAATTTTTTGCATTCTTAAAGATACAGTATTAAAATGTCTATCCTGGTTTATATATTTCCAACCCAAATAGCTGTTAGGTGACTTACACTCCTAACAAGGAACACTGGATTAATCAATAGGTGGCACATTGGACCAGGCAGGCAGAGTGGAATGGCTTTATAGGAGGGCATGCTTCCTCAACTGGAATTAATACAATATTGTATTGATTGTAATAATATTTCAGGAAACCTATGCTTTCTGAGTGTAATCACATCAGAATGACTGCAACAATTTGCTAGGTGGCAATTCAAATGGAAACATTCATTGCTCCAGTGGTCATGTTGGAAAAGTCTGCTGTAAGTTTTTCCCCTCATCCCAAAGTGCAGCCATGACAAGCAATTTTATATTATATTAATATAAGGGTTAACAAATACCTAATAAATTTAGTGTTAATACCCCCATTTTACAAACTTTCTTGCCACAATGGTTAAGTGAATCACTGCACTTGTTAAGTTAGTAACACGGTTATTAAGTGAATTCGGCTTTCCCGTTGAATTTGCTTGTCAGAAGATTGCAAAAGGGCAATCTTCTGACCGTTTGGACACTACAATTGTTGTAAATATGAGCCAGTTGCTAAAAGTCTGGCTTTTGATCATGTGACAAAAGGATGTCGAAATGATTGTAAGTGTGAAAAATGGTTTAAGTTGCTTTTTCAGAGTTATTGTAACTTCAAACCTGTTGTAAGTCAAGGAGTATACTCTTATCACATTTATAATCCCCTCCCAGTTTCATCCCAACCATGGGCCACTTTTAACTCCACCTCTTTTTTTTTCAAGAATTCAGATAGTCCTCGACTTATGATGATTTGCTTAACGACCATTCAAAGTTATCACAGTGCTGGAAAAATGTACTTACAATCAGTCCTTGCACTTTCAATTGTTTATTTATACCCAGTCACGTGATCATGAATCAGGCCCTTGGCCACCCTCATGTATTTATGATAAGCGCGTATTCGTGGTCATTCTTGCATAATCATAATCGGGGTCACATGATCACCAGTTGTGGGATTCAGCCAGTTCGCACCACTTCGGCAGAACCGGTTGTTAACTTTCTGAGGAGTTTGGTGAAGAAATCATTAGGCCAGAGAACACGGGTGGGATTCTACCGGTTTGGACCGCTTCGGCTGAACCGGATGTTAAGTTTTCATCTGATTCGCTGAACCGTTATTTCAACTGACTGGCTGCCCCCGTCCATCCCACCCCTCCCCGGAGTCTCCACGTGGTGCAGGTAAATGCAGGATCCGTGTGGAGACTCTGGAAGCGAGAAAAACGGGCCTTTCGGAAGTCCAGAAATGGCCTGTTTCTGACTTCCGGAGGGCCTCTAGAGCCCAGGGAGGTCGTTTTCTCCCTCCCAGAGGCCCGGGGGAAGCCTCCGGACCCTTTGGAAGGTGAAAAATGACACTCCTGGAAGTTCTGGTAGGCCATGCCTACCATGGCCACACCCACCCAGCAACCAGGCAGCAAACCGGTTGCTGGGATTTTTGAATCCCACTCCTGGCAGAGAACCGGGGTGGGATTATTTGAATTATTTGAATCCCACCACTGATGATCACCTGTTTGTGATCTTCCCAGTGGGCTCCAACAAACAAAGTTAATGTGGGAAGCCTTGTTCACTTGACAGCTTTGGCAAAAATCCTAAAATCAAGTGCGACTCATTTATCAATTGCATCACTTAGCGATGGAAGTTTTGATCCCAATTCTGGTTGTACATCAAGGACTATAAAAGCTTTGTTCCCCCCAGTGTCTCTCAGCTGTAACTAACGATAAAATAAGTTCAAAATTACAAATATTCCTCTTAAACCTTTTGAGTTTTCTCCTACTAATGCTTTCATAATATACAGTACATTTATATATTTAAAAGAAATATGAGAGGGGGTTGTTTTTTAAATCAGCTCTATATTTCCATTCTCCAGGTTAGGATAGTATTTCAATAAAAGCAGTTTCTTCACCATGGCTGGTAAGAACCGGTTTGGTGCGATGGTTAAGCCATTAGATTGGGAGGCCGTGAGTTCTGGTCCCATCTTGAACACAATGACAAATGAGTGACCTTGGGCTCATCCCTCTCTCTCAGAGCTAGAAAAGAGGGCATGGCAAACCGCCTTTGCAAAACCGTGCCAAGAAAACTGCAAAGACTAGTCCAGGTAGTCAACAGAAGTCAAGGCTATTTCAAAGACAACCCCTCCCCCAAAAGGGGGAGCAATCCTAAAATGCATTTTCATCTAAATTCAGATCAATGCAATAGAAGCTGGGTAGATTTGGTCCCATTGCATTTTTCCATCTCCCTTGAAGATCCTTTGACAAAGGTATTGAAATCTGGGCTTGCTTCATGGAATGCCTTCCTTCCTTCCTTCCTTCCTTCCTTCCTTCCTTCCTTCCTTCCTTCCTTCCTTCCTTCCTTCCTTCCTTCCTTCCTTCCTTCCCCTCCCCTCCCCTGCTTGTAATTTAATGCCTTGCTTGCATCTTTTTTTGTGTGAGATTTGCCAGAATGGCAGGAAGGAAAATAAAACTCGGTGGAGTTGCCTCATGAATTTTCATGATTATTTTACCCAGTGACTAACTGCTAGGATTGGAAACTGAGGATAAAGAATTTGGTGTCCTTTTACCGGCCAATTTATGCTTCCATTTAATTCTGAACTTGGCAGTAAGATATCAACTTGTTTATTGCATAAAATTCACATCAGAAGGAACAGATTGTATTCAGCTAGCTAGAAACAGGATGGATCTAAAAATGATTTCCATTTTCAGAACATTCATTTTCTGAGGAAGAAACATGTCAGCTAAATTTGTGAGGCACAATTATATTTTGATATATAAAAGAGCAGGATCAATAATTCACATATACACAAAAATTGGACAATGCCTTCTAAATAACCTCACAATTTGTTCCTGACTTTTACTATACATTCTTATATGCATTTCTAGCAATAAGGAAAATAATTTGAATTATTTAAGGCCAAGTATATATCGTTTTAAAGAAACAGCTGGCAGATCTCCTGCTTAATTTTGCAGTAAGCGTATAAACCTGATCTGGATTAGCGTACATTCACGAAGTTCACAAGTAGGCCCACACTCAGAGGCTTGTGACTTAAACATCTTCTATGTGAAAATCCGAATTCAGATCGGGGTCCTTTCACTTTATATTTGAGCATAAGAGAAACTTCCTTCTAGTGGCATGTAGAATCTTCTAGTGTTTTTTGAACCTCAACAACTTTTAAGATATGTGGACTTCAACTCCCAGAATTCCCCAGCCAGCTGTTGCTTTCAAAAGCAGGAAGTAGTCTGGCTACAAACCTCTTATCAATAGTAGAACACAGAAGAGTTCTAAGAATCATGGCAAGGAAGTGGAGGCTGCTAAGAGCAAGGATTTCTTTCAAGCAAAACCAATCTGGGGAGGAAAAAATAGTGTATTTTTTAATGAGGTATGGAATGAGTGTCCCTGAATCTTTGCTACCTTTCTAATTGGAATATGGATCTGGGAAAGCCTGACATCAGATATGGCTATCTACTTTATCCAGGGGTGGGCTTCAAAAATTTAGCAATGGATTCAATGCCCGGTTGCTGGGTGGGCGTGGCCAGGGTGGGTGTGGCCTATTCAGCCTCCTGCACCATGGGCTCCCTTGGCTCTCTGGAAGCTGAAAACGGGCCAATTTCGGGCCTTCCCGAATTTCTGGGAGGCCCGTTTTTTGCCCTCCCTGGGCCTCCGAGTGCACCCTGCACTTACCTGCATCCAAAATGGGCCACATGGGGACCCCGGGGAGGGGTGGGCGTAGGGTGGGATTCAAATTTATGGGCATTGCCTAATTTGTAGGCGTGGCTACATGTGACTGGGTAGGTGTGGCTTGCTAACTGGGGGTGGCTTGGTGGTCACGTGACTGGCTGGGCGTGGCTTGTATGTAAATATTGTAAATATTTATGTAAATATTGAATTTTTTTATTTAAAAAAAGAGCAACTTTTACCCAAAATCAGGCAAAGCAGATTATATTGCTTGCAGAATCACAGATTCACTCACAGATCTACCTTTCTGCAATCTGCTGCCTGAGACTGCACTGAAAAATGGAAGCGTCAGTCCTAAGGAAGGGTGAGCTCTGGTCTCAGGCCACTTCTCCCCCACCCCCACCCCCCTGAATACCACCCCTAACTGGGCCTCAGGGAAGCCTCCTGGGTGAAGGCATGCAACAATGATTTAGATTAGCTAGAAAGCAAGAAATCCGACAGGAGGGGAGGGGAGAGGCCAGCCAGTGGCATCATTTGCCGGTTCTCTGAACTGCACAGAATTGTAACAACCGGTTCTATAGAAGTGGTCCGAACTGGTAGAATCCTACCCCTGGGTGGGCGGGGCCAGCCAGAAGTGGGATTTGGGGGTTCTCTGAACTGTGCAGAATCATAGCTAGAGGATCTCCCGAAACCCTGCGAACCCCCAGCCGCTCACCCCTGACCTTATCTTCAAAATAGAAGAATAGATAACAGAATAACAGAGTTAGAAGGGTCCTTGGAGGTCTTCTAGTCCAACCCCCTGCTCAGGCAGGAAACCCTATACTATTTTAGACAAATGGTTGTCCAATCTCTTCTTTAAAACTTTCAGTGTTGGAGATGACTACATGAAGCTATAGTGCAGGGGTCCCCAACCACCGGTCTGCGGACGGTACGGTCCGTGGAACAAGTCCTACCGGGCCGCTGGTTTGCTGGCGCCGCCATCTTTTTGATGAAAAAGTGCTTCTGGTGAGCTTTTCCGGGTAGAAAGCTCACCGGAAGCACTTTTCATCAAGATGGCGGCGCCTTATATGCCAGTACCGGGCCGCGTCATAAAAAGGTTGGGGATACCGGGCCGCGGCATAAGAAAGGTTGGGGATCACTGCTATAGTGGATGTAGTTTGGCTATGAGGTCCTTGCCCATCTAAACATCTAAAACAGGTATGTCCAACCCGTGGTCAACAGTAGCCCCACAAGATCTTAAAATTCTAATATTATTATGTGGTTTATATACATTTACTGTATTAAATATTTTATATGCAGCCTAAGACATTTCCTCTTCAATTAATTCAGCTGAGACAAGCCAAAATATTGGACACCCATGATCCAAATTGGTTAAATCACATATATTAAAAAATGCCTTAATACCACCCAACTTTTTCAAAACAAGCACCACCAACTAGCAGTCAGAGGACATCCTAAAAACTCCTTAATTGGGGACTTCCGGTTTGAAGGGCTTCGGCGACAAGCAGGAATCCGCGATTGTGCGCGGTTTCTGTCTGGGCTCGCCGCTGGAGCGCCCCGAGCCAGCTGGTTTCAGGGCTAAGCCACCCCATAGATGTGGTGAAGAGGGGGGAGACCATCAGCAAGGTCGAGGAGAGCCGCATCTCTCCTCCTCAGCTGGCCATTACTCCCTTTCCCGAAGGCGGTAGGAGCGGTGGTCAGAAATGGCCACCTCAAAGAAGAACTCAACCGAAAAAGAATGTGCAGGAGGAAGATAAGAAGTGAAAGTTTTGGCTGACCGGGTTAAGTTGAAAAAGCAACAACTAAGGTACCCTGGAATTTAAATTTTACAAAAAAATAACATCTCTCCCAAAGAAGAGTCGGAAGCAGCGAAAGAAAGTGAAAAGGGAAAGGTTTGGCTTTTTTCTTCTTCTCTCTCTTTCCTTACATTGACAACTAAGAGACCTAAATAAGAAATCGGAAAAATCCGCTTTGGCATCAATAGGCAATTAAGCTGAAAATATAACTAAATGCCAAAGGGACAATAAAGATTTCTGGACATTAAAAACTTTTTCAGCAGGAAGGGAGAGAAAAAGAATAAGGGCAGGATCTGGAAGAGGGGAGGAGACTGCCTGGACTTCAAAAGAATCTCAAGTAAAATTTCAATAAGACTTCTAAAAGATACATTTTAACTGAAACTTTGCAACTAAATAGTAACCTCAGGAAGAGAAAGTGAAAAAAAAATAAAGTGTAAAAAGAAACAGCTTGTGTGTATTTGGATTGCTTGGTGACTTTTGGATTTTTGGTTATTATATTTGAATGACTAAAACCAATTGGGTGGTTGTTTAAAATTTTTACAATGGCATCACTTCTGGATGAATTGAAAATGGAACTTAAAAGGTACAAAGAAGATGCACAAGAAGGGAAGGGCTCTTTTGGCTTCGTTTTTCAATTCTTAGAAATGGAGATCTGGAACTACAAGAAACAACAAGAAAAGACTGCAAAACAAGAAGATTGGGACAAAGAAGAAGCCATTTTTAATGAACAAGTAACTCTATGTGGGGAAGAAAAAGGAAAGGGGGGAAAGAGAATGGAGAATTTAAGACTTAAAAAAACAACCAAAGAAAAGAAAAATAATTTGAAAAATAAATATAATGTTGGAAAGCAACAGAAAAGGGGAATACAGAAGAGGGAAATAGAGGTAGAGAGACAAAGGGGTAAAAAGGAGAGAGAGAAGAAGAGAGGGAAGAAAGAAAGGAAAAGAAGTTACAAAGGTTTGGAGCAAGATATAAAACAACAGGACCTATTTAGAGATAATGGGTGAAAATCTAACTGAAAAAGGGATTCTGTAAAGGTACATAAGATTGTATTGTTATATTTGTAATTAGAAATAACTTTAGAAAATTGGAAACAACATATGATTAAAAAGAGGAATAAAATAGTGTAATTTAGTGAAATGTTTGTGAATAAAATAAATGAAATAAAATAAATGAGAAAATTGAATTAGGAAGGAATGGGAACATTTTAATCAGTCAATGTTTTATAAAATATAAGTGAAGAGGGGGGGAATTAACTATGGAAAGTTTATATTTGTTTTCATAGAAGTATGATATTTATTTGAAAAGTAATGTGCAAAATATTAAGATTTAAATGAATATTAATATTAATGATAGAATTGAATTGGAATGGATTGTTGTTTTAATTATATTATACATTTATAATTTTTTCTTTTTTTAAGAATACAGTGTGTAGTTTTAGAAGGTACCAAGCAGAATCCGAATGGAAGTTATGTATTATATTAAGTGTTATAATTTTAGGGGAAAGATATAAAGGCGTCATACTCCAATCAGTAATTACAGGGGAAATTTTGTTTAATGAGAAAAGAAAATAGACAATCGAAACAGGACAGACAAAAAATATAAATATAATGATTTGAATTGAGATGAAATAAATAAAATAAAATTGAGAAAATTAAAAGAGGGGAGAAGCTATGTAGAAAATGTAAAATAGTAATAAGATATGGAATAGAATATAAAAATGAGCATGAACCTGAATTTGCGTCTGTACGAAGAAATGTAACCCGGGATTATGCTGCTTTCAAAAAAGATGTTTTACTTGTATTTCTTTTCTTTTTGTGAAAACTCAAATAAAACTTACCAAAAAAAAATCCCTCCTTAATTGTGTAACACATGGATAGACACAGCTTTCAGAGCTGAAGAAGCTTCTTGAATGAGAAGCGAAACATCTTTAAAGAAAAAACTAGAAAGTCCAGTTGCCTCTTGAAAAAGCATCTTTGGGACAGACAGCTGCAGAACTGTGAGCACCCTACACCAAGCTAAGTCCAAATACACTAGAAGCCTGCCACACAGACAAATCAGCCATCCACGGGCACATAGGGACAAACAATATCTATATATATTCAGAAGAGACAATCAGAAAGATCACAACACCTCCTTGCCTGCAGTCAAAACTCAGATATCCAAGATCAATATTAAACCAACGAACAAGCAGTAAACAAGGAACTGCTTAACGATCAAACAATAAAAAACAGCTTAATCATGGAACAACCAAGAACATTAAGAGTTGTTAACCTAATCCTACGTAGCTTTTTCTCTGGTAATATCACACTACTAACCAGAGCATACAAAACATTTGCTAGACCAATACTCGAATACAGTTCATCAGTCTGGAACCCACACTACGTATCTGATATTAGCACAATTGAGAAAGTCCAGAAATATTTCACAAGAAGAGTTCTCCACTCCTCTACTCGCTGTAGAATACCTTATGCCACCAGACTTGAAATTCTAGAACTAGAAAACCTTGAATTACGCCTCTTCGGTCTGACTTAAGCATGGTATACAAAATCATACATTGCAATGTCCTACCTGTCAATGAATACTTCAGCTTCAACCATAACAACACAAGAGCACACAATAGATACAAACTCAAGGTTAATCGCACCAAACTTGATTGCAGGAAATACGACTTCAGCAATAGAGTGGTCAATGTCTGGAATACTCTACCCGACTCTGTAGTTTCTTCCCCAAACCCCAAAAACTTTAACCTTAGACTGTCTACTATTGACCTCACCCCTTTCCTAAGAGGTCTGTAGGGGGCGTGCATAAGTGCACCAACGTGCCTACCGTCCCTGTCCTATTGTTTCTCTTATTCTTTTATTTTTCTTATATGTAACCATTTCATGTATTCACAACTATGTATACATTTATACTTATTATCTTGTAAACAATTGGCAAATCAAATAAATAAATAAATAAATAAACACTCCCACCAACACTGAGAGGGCAAGCCATATGTATATAAATATAGAGCAAACCCCATTCCTTTCTAGAACTAGTTTGGTAATGAAATATCTGCTAGAAAACAACCAAGCTCAAAGAGACAGTTTAACTCTGGAGTTGCAAATATTCAAGGAACATAGGTGCAAGGAACATAGAATGCTTTACAAATTATGCTATCTCCTTCGAGGTACAGGTACTTTAGTTCTTGATTTATGACCACAATTGAACCCAAAATTTCTGTTGTTAAGTGAATTTTGCCCCATTTTTATGATCTTTCTTGCCACGGTCATTAAGTGAATCACAGCAGTTATTAAATTTATAACACGGTCGTTAAGTGAACCTGGCTTCCCCATTGACTTTGCTTGTCAGAAGGTCACAAAAGGGTGACCCCAGGACACTGCAAATGTCATATAAATGAACCGGTTTCCAAGCATTCAAATTTTGATCACATGACCAGGGGGTTGCTGAAACAGTCATAAGTGTGAAAAATGGTCTGTCAGGGCTCCAGCATCTACCCCCATTCAAATCATGAGTCTCTAGCCACATCTCTCAAGAGTTTTTTTTTTAAATCATTTATTAGGAATGAACATGTTGGCATTACCTGGGTGCAGCCGACTCTGAGACACATCATTCATCTCACCCTTGACCCTGGTCTTCCCCCACCCACTGGATGTATATTCTCCAATGGGATGCATCCATAGCCAAGAGTCATCAATCATGTTCTCCAGTAATAATCTTGTGCGCCAGAAGCTTCGGCCACCTAGCAATTATCTATGAAAGCATTTAAGGAATGCACTACTTCCCCCACTCCCTTTCTGCTGACAACTCTAAAAGACCAGAGAAATATTTCTGAATTGACATGGTCATGTCTCTTTTTTCAATGCTGTTGTAACTTTGAACGGTCACTAAGCGAACTGTTGTAAGTAGAGGACGGCCTATATTCAAAACCAATCCATCAGATTTGTCAAGAATGATTTCTTAATTATTGCTTTTGCATTGGCAATTTATACCTCTGAAAATTATAGGCAAGAACTCTCAGTAGCTACTTCTATAAAATTTGATTTTGGGCTTCGAGTGTCAGTATTCTTAGGATCATTCCACCCATTATACTCGAAATCTGAGCATTTGACTAGCAGCTTGCAGGGGGATTTTGAAAGTCAATAAAAGAGTGCCCCCAAAATACTATGCTGTTACTGTGGGAAAATCAAAGCTTTGAGGGGCCAAAAGATGACTTGGATTTCCCACTGAAATCAAAGGGAACAGCAGAAATGAATTAGCTGGCTCTGGATCAGTCCAAAAATGAATATAATGACAGCAATTGAAAGACTTAATAGGCAAAGAACACTAGCTTGATTACAGTGGCTACGTGATGATGTTCACATTAATCATATGCACGGACATGGATCTTAAAAAGGACACTTTTGAAGCTATGGGATAAAAGCAGTGCTACTGTTTTTATGCTGGTCAGGAGTCAGTATTCCTCCTCACATTCACACAGCAATTTCTCAATCTTGGCCTTTTGAACAACAAAACTCTGACATTTTCCCAACCTTAATGTTAAGAGAACTGGGTGTTCCTAGGATTTAGAGAGATCTGAGCACAAAAGTCTAATCAATAATCACACCACAAGCTGCTGGACTTTCCTGCAGACTGGAAGGAAACAGCTGGAGACCACTGTTTAAGCCATCTGTGATGTCTTCAAGTCCTTCTGCATAACTGAATGCTCTTTCCACTGGTTGTTCCCCCGCGGAGGAAATGTTAAGTCATTCTTAAAAGGATTCTGAGAGCCTTCTAGCAATGATTTACAGCCTTTCTGATCCCTACAGACCCTATAAAAGGCCAAATAATGGGTATAAAATGTCACTCTAGACACAGCACCCAAACCAGCACATTGCTTGCTAAAGAGCATGGCAAAAAGCCATGATATGCTACTCTATGTAAATACTACGGACTCCAACATATAGGAACCCAAATAAGTTTCATGAATTTACACATGGGTTCTATAGGGAAGGAAGGGAGAGAGGGGAGGGAGGAAACAAGAAAGGAAGGAAGGAAGGAAGGAAGGAAGGAAGGAAGGAAGGAAGGAAGGAAGGAAAGAAAGAAAGAAAGAAAGAAAGAAAGAAAGAAAGAAAGAAAGAAAGAAAGAAAGAAAGAAAGAAAGAAAGAAAGAAAGAAAGAAAGAAAGAAACAAAGAAAGAAACAAAGGAAGGAAGAGAAAAAAAAGGAAGGAAGGAAGGAAGGAAGGTTTGGCTGGTTAGTTAGAAATACTTATGGAATAAGTTATAGGAAAAATGTCAATCTTATATGTCAAAGGTTGCAGATCATCCAATCCATTCTATATTTCCTAAATATCCTAGATATTTTTTTCAAGGGTAGCTCAAGATGCTCCTCTGTTGCCAGTTTGAAACACTTGCAGAAATTCTCTTCAACATGGAAAGAAGCCCCATTTTGTCATGTGCCATTGAGAACAAAGTTCTACTATTCTACTATTTTGAATCTAAAGTAGAGGTCTCTATTCTTATTTCATATTTTTCATGTAGAAATAGTAAAGGTAAAGTTTCCCTTCGCACATATGTGCTGGTCGTTTCTGGTTCTAGGGGGCAGTGCTCATCTCCATTACAAAGCTGAAGAGCCAGTGCTGTCCGAAGACATCTTCATGGTCATTTTTCTACTTGCATTTTTACAAAATGTTTTCAAACTGCTAGGTTGGCAGACGCTGGGACAAGGAACAGGAGCTCACTCCATTACACGGTGCTAAGGATTCAAACCACCGAACTGCCGACCTTTCCGATCAACAAGCTCAGCACCTTAGCTACTAAGCTTGGGATGCAGTGTTTTATTATTATGTTTATATTTAGATATTTATTATTATAATTGTTTCTACATGCAGAAATAACTAGTCGTTTTATAAGCGGAAGGAGGGAGAGAGGGATTTGTGCAGTATCACTAAATTACAGCCCTTCCCTTCCTTTCCCTGAAGTATTTTTTTTAAAAGTCAAGCATAGATGCCAAAACCAGAACAATTTCATTCTGCAACTAAAATGGGTACATACAAATCAGCATTGCCACTGGAGGGTGCTCCTGTAACTCTTAACTGTTATAAATTCAAGATGCTCTTTTCAATATACCATCCTTTCAAATGAAGACTCCCACCGCAGTAACCTAATCCATTCAATCTATGCCCTAATAATGCATCTTCAGCAAAGAAGTATTTTCAAGTAAATTGAATATACACTGTGAGAATTCTTGCACGCTATTTTGTCCGTGAACTTTTTCCTCTGACAAAGAGGTTTTTGAGTCTGCAAAAAAAAAAAAAAATGGAGCACAATCATCAGGCATACTCCCGGCAGGAAATGGTCAAAAAGATGAATGCAGGTTGCATACAAATATTTTCCCTGAACAGAATGCTATGAAGAAAAATAATATTGGTGATTCTCAATGATGTATCTTGAACAGCAAGCTATTGTAGGATGTTGGTATATTTGAGCAACAGTAAGAAAAACCTGCAGATAAATATGCACTAGCCAGACAAAGGGTTTTTTAGAAGAAAGAAAACCAGAGCTGCGTTTTCAAGGTAAATCAGCTTTGCTTATCTTGTTGAAATACACATCTGCAACCATCTTAACTGAATAGTTGGGTGAATACACTTTTATAAAAACACAAAGACACTGTATGCCTGCCCAAATGCCCACCACAAAGAAGCAATTGTTATATCAATAAATAGTTACAGAAGAAAGCAATGTTAAATCAGATCCAGTTGTTGGGAAACAGGCCGTGTATAGATTTGGATGGATGGGTGGGTGGATGAGGGGGTGTGGAGGTGAATGGATGAATGAGTGAGTGGGTGGGTGGATGGATGGATGAATGGATGGATGGGTAGGTGAGTGGGTGGATGAGTGGATGGGTGGGTAGATGAATGCATGCATGGATTAGGTAGGTGAGTGGATGGATGAATTGGTGGGTGGATGAATGGGTGGGAAGGTGGATGAATTGATGGATGCATGGATAGATGCATGGGTGGGTGGATGATTGATGAATGGATGAGTTGGTGGATGGGTGGGTGGATGAATAGGTGGGTAAGTGGGTGGATAGACGGATGAATGTATGAATGAATTTCCAGGACTGCACAGATGAACAATCCACCAAACAGCTCTTGGGATATTTTTGTTTAGCCTAAATGTAAGAAATCTCAGCAAGTTCAGATTTCTAACAGGACTATCAGTCCTTATCCCAACAAATGTTTGGAAAAAATGGAAGAGGGAGAGAAAGAAAGAAAAGGAGCCATCAGAAAGCAAGGAAACTGAGAAAGTAGATTGCAAAAGGGAGGAGGGAAGGATTATTTGTTCCACATGTTATTGTCTTTGAATGTCTGTTTCCCCAGCAAGGAACATCCTGCTAGAAGCTGGCACTGAGAACTTGGATGACCAAAATAATTTCTCGTTTCTCATGCCCTGCTCTTTAAATTTATACCTAGATGATTTGCTGTCTGAGAGAAAATCTCTAATGGTTAAATAGGACCAAGAGGGGAAGTCAATAAGAAGAAACATTGTCAAAAACAAAAATGGATTTTTCTATCCACATTCTCAAGGGGGAACATCTAAAGTACAACACTAATAAAGAACAAAGCACTGATATCGAACTTCTACTCTAAGAGTCACAGTTTTAGTTTCCTTGTTACTATAAGCAGGCAGAGTACAAAATGATAAAATGCAAGTTCAACATCATGTAATGTCATTGAAGATCATACCTGGAATAATCGAGCGGCCCATAATATTTAAAATAATCATTAGAAGGTATAGCTAAAGCAGGTGTACTTAAATGCACAAATACAGGTAAGGAGATCTCTATCAATTAGGTCCCAAAGGATGCCCTAGGACAGCCATCTATCTGCAAGATCGTCTGTCTTAATTGTTTGTCAGGAAGTTAGCATGCTAGAAAGCAAAGCTAACAATAAAGGTTAATATATTGATTGATTGTACAGCATCAGCTTCAAGCATTCCGTGACTTCTAACAAGTACTTTGAGCCCCTCTGAGACCCTACTGGTGTCCTTAGAAAGCAGAATTATGGGTGACTGCAGAAAACACACACTTTGATTGTCAGTGGTCACTGTAGTACTTTGTTAAGGCTGCCTAGAAGATAGGCTCAGCATTCCAAGTTCAGCGTTGGGGTTCCTTGCTTTCAGCTTCAAACTTGAAGAACAGCCTTGTCTCTCCATCTAACATGTGAACCTATGCATGCTATGTTTATTCTTCAACTTAAAATATTATAAAGCTCCCTGATTCAGCTGAAGGTACAGACCATGGGGTCCTTGGTACTCTCTGATCTTTGTTATTTTCTTGCAGAAGCTTCATCATCCAACTAGGTAACATCATCAGTGCTAGCTTAGCACAGCGCAGCACTGGTGATGTTACTTAGTTGGGCAATAAAATGTCTGGCAGAAAACAAGCAAGCTCAGAGAGCACCCAGGGCCCCACAATTCAAACCTGAGCTACAGAGATTCTCTTCTACTGATAGACAAACAGGATGTTCCCTACTCCTGTTTCATTCACTAACCGAGCACAAATGAATCACAAGATAAAACCTTTTATAACCAAGTGTCATCTTGCAATTTCGTGATGATAACAGATTCATACTGTTGGAACTACCAAAGCCCCTTGCTTTGTCTTTCCCATTATTGTGGATTAGGTGGAATCAAATAAATCTTTAAAGCGTTATGGTCATAGATGAGAATAATGAATTGGATGGTGTTTCTTCCCAGGCTGAACCACAAATGCAAAGTAAAAGCTCTTTTGAATAGGTCCAAGCGCACCTATAGAGAGGAGCAGTGTGAGAGTTCTCACAGTCAATGGAAAAACAATATGATTGGAAGTCTGAGCAATGCAAAAACAAAGAAGCAAAATGGCCACAAGTGAAATACGATAGCACTTAGATTATATCCTGCTTCACAGTGTTTTATAGCCCTCTCTAAGTGGTTTACAGAGTAAGCATCGCCCCTCCCCCGCCAACAATCTGGGTCCTCATTTTACCAACCTTGGAAAGATGGAAGGCTGAGTCAACCTTGAGCCAGTCAGAATCGAACTCCTGGAGTGGACAGTGAGTTAGCCCTGCAGTACTGCCTTTTAACCACATGCGCCACCACGGCTCAAGAGGTTTCTTTATTGTTCCTCTAAAGGTACTCCTCAACTTTTGACCCTAACTGGGCCCTCAATTTTGGCTAAAAGTTATGATGAATATGGATGGGTCACCCATCACATGTTCCAATTTTACAAACATTTTTGTTGGGGTTGTTAAGTCAACGTGACAGTCATAAAGCAATTGTCACAGATGTTAAACAAACTTGTTGTTCATTTTGGGACAATTTTTTTTTCTGTAAACCAGAATAAATAAAAGCACAGCATTGCGGAGGCAAATAACAACAGACAAATATTTGGAGTGTATGTGTGGCTACAGCGTTCTAAAGAAAAAACTGAGCCCTGGTGTTCGTAGTGGGAAAGCTGCCACAATCATCTTCTTGACTTTCTCGACAATATCTAGGCTGCAATAAGAGAGGAATAGAATCAAGATCATGTGAAGTGCTAGTACCTCTTTATAATGCCTTAGTAAGACAACACTTGGAATACTGCATCCAGTTTTGGCTGCCACAATATAAAGGAGATGCTGAGACTCTAGAAAGAGTGCAGAGAAGAGCAACAAAGATAATTAGGGGACTGAAGGCTAAAATATATAAATAATTGGGTATGTCTAGTTTAATGAAAAAAAGACATAGCTTTTTTTCATGATAGCAGTGTTTCAATATCTAAGGGGCTGCCACAAAGAAGGGATCAACCTATTCTCCAAAGCAGGGGTCGCCAACCGTTTGTACCTCAGGGACCACCAAACTCATAATTTTAAATCCCGCAGACCAGAGACCCTGGGAAAATCCCAAAAAAGTCTGCAGGAAAATTCTCCACCCCGTTTTCCTATCGATCGATCATTCTTTATTTGGGATCGCAGGATACCGTCTCTAGCTCCCTTCTCAGGGGGAGAGAGAGAGAGAGAGAGACTTTTGGCTTCATGCAAGGAAAGCAGCAGAAGCAGCAGAAGTCTTTCTTTCTCTCCCCCAAACTCCGCCAGAAATGAGTCTTTGTAAGACTTGTGCCGCGCAGCCTCTTGGAGCAGGATGCCTTGCAGGGTCCCAAAGACTCATTTCTGGCAGAGTTTGGGGGAGAGAAAGAAAGACTTTTGCTGCTTTTCTTGTGTGCAGCCAAAAGCAGAAGAAGAAAGAAGTGGAAAGAAGCAGCCCGGTGGCCAGGCAAGGTGCGTGGAGCAAGTGGGGCAAGTTCCCTCCTTCCGCCCTTTCCCCACTCCCCTCACTACCTCATGTTGTTCGCAATGCAAGTGACGCAAGCCTTGTGTTCCCGCGGGTCATGTGGGTGACACAGCCTTGTGTTCCCCCACAGCCTGGATTAATTGCTATGGGGGAGGTGCTTTGGGGGTGACATTTCTCTGCAGACCGCCAGAATTTTCTCACGGACCACCAGTGGTCACCAGCCCACTGATTGGTGACCACTGCTCCAAAGGACCTGAAGACAGCAATAAGGGATGGAAACTAATCAAGAAGAGAAATTTCCTGAGAGTTAGAACAACTAATCAGTGGAATGACTTCCAAGATCCCTTCCAACTCTCTTATTCTGTCATCTTCACTCAATAAGGAGCCAGTCAGGAGTCTACATAACGAGACAGAAGCATTTGCTTTTTATGAATCACGCTGGATATTTTAATGCAAAAGTAGCCATAAATGTTTCAGAGAAGCCGTAAGTGTAAACAAAACTATTAAAGCAGCTCTAGATTCAAAATTCAGACCGCTTGACCATTTCCAACCACCCGTTGGCTGAGCCATAGAGTTTAAATGCTAAAGAAACTATAAAAATAAATGGACATTTGCTCAAGGACAACCAGTTAAGTGCTGGGTAAATCATTACAGAGTGACATGTTAAGCATTTGTTAGCTCTTAAAACATCAGTGTTCCCATTGTGGAAGAAGGAATGGCATTAGTTATTCTGGCAACTAATGTGGCCAAGATCAATTTGATGTCCACATGTTAAACAGCTTTTTGAGGGATTCAGTAATTAAGTTGAGAAATTTCCCTACATTCTGACGACTGGCATGTGCCACTGCAATTGAACTGAATGGGTTGTCTTTGTTGGAAACTAGTCTTCCATAAATTGGCATTCAGCAAATATGCTAAGAGCAATTCTCAAAATTCTTCAAGTCGACATTTAAGGCTAGCAATGCATTCGGTATTTTTTTTTTTAATACAGATCAGATATTAATATAGAGAGCACAGAATAACAGAGTTGGAAGGGACCGTAAAGGTCTTCTAGTCCAACCCCCCAACTCAGGCGGGAAACCTTATACCAGGTAATCTTTGATTTAGGGCAGTTATTGTACCCACAATAACAACTGGAAATCGTGATTATTTTTAAGCAGGTTGTCATGTGCACAATTTTATTTTTGTGGCGGTTATTAAATGAATGTAATTACCATTAAGCAAACCTATTTTTCTCCATGAACATGGAGAAAGAAATTGGAAGTAAATGCCAGTTTGTGATGAAAATATTGTAAATTGCAGTCACTGGACCACTGGAAATTGCAAAGGGTGGTAAATGCAGGCTGGTTGCCAATTTTGGACAACCATTTGTCTGAAATGGTGTAGGGTTTCCTGCCTATGCGAGGAGGTTGGACTAGAAGACCTCCAAGGTCCCTTCCAACTGTCTATTCTATTCTATTCTATTCTATTCTATTCTATTCTATTCTATTCTATTCTATTCTATTCTAAACTTCAAATTGTTGCTAAGTGATTGGTCATAAAGGACTGTCTGCTTTTTTTTTTCCAGATCTGTAGACCAGGAAAAATATGCCATGTCATTCTTATGTTGGAAAACTAACTAAATTATTCAGTCATCCAGGTCACGGTTATCCCAAAGAAAAACGTCTTCAAAGAAAAACCAGAAAAGCCCAGTTGCCTCTTGAAAAACCACCTTTGGGTTAATTAATTTATTGTGAGCTAGAATAGGCAAACATTAATGCCCAGTGTTGAGATAAATGAGTGGGAATTGTTTTGGCCCTTCCAAAAAGATCCTTCTTCTAACAACAGTTTATCAATATTTTATTCTCTTTGGACTTGTCAGTTTTTCTATTAAAAGACAGAATTCACGCCCCATAGTCCATGTATGCATCATCAGTATTTTCATTTCAGGAATTAGTTTGAAGAGAGAAGTATTCTTTGTTTAACATAAATGGCAATGACAAAAACACTACATTTTGGAATGATTAAATGTATTTACTATAGCACAGTGTGAATTCTGTTAAGAAAATGTACCCAAATTAAGATCAGAAAAATATACAGATTAAGAAAATAAGCTTTAAGCTTTATCCGGGACTAAACTTCATCAATTTTTATAGGCTGCCCTTGAAATAAAATAGGTATTTGAAGTGGATGATTTTCTCCAACTATTTACATAGTCTAGCTTTGAAATTTAGCAGATCTTGTATGTATAAAATAAAATAGTTCTAATATTTAAGGTTTTTTTAAAGCAGCTCACATATTCAATAGGAGAATGTTCTTCCTCTTTACACGTTGAATATCTTATAGTTTTCTCTTACATAAACTACTTTATTTTGTGGTCATGTTTGGAACTTTAACTTATTTGATCTTCATTTTGGAATAATTTCTTGACTATTCCTGACTCTTTCCATTGACCACAAGTTTAGAATTAGATCAATGAGGCCTACTTTTAGTGTAACCCCAGTCACAATCTAGGCCAAGGAGACAGACAGTAACCTCACTGAGTTGTCTGCATGCACATAATTGTTGCTATTAATTGGCTTTATAAGGTCACCCATTCAAAGTGACTCTGGGCAGTATACATATAGTCCTTGACATAAAGGTTAAGCAAATCATTGCAATTGTTAAGTGAATCATGCAGTCATTAAGTGAATTGGATTTCCTCCTTGATGCTGATTGCCAGAAGCCAGCTGGGAAGGCCACAAGTGACAATCATATGACCACAGGATGCTGCAACCATCGTAAATACATGCCAGTTGCCAAGTGCCCAAAAATTAAACATGGGATTAGAGGAATGTTGCAATAGTTGGAAGTATGAGGGCTGGTTGTAAGTCACTTTTTCCAGGGTGGCTCAGTGGCTAAGACGCTGAACTTGTCGATCAGAAAGGTTGGCAGTTCAGTGGTTTGAATCCCTAGCACCACGTAACGGAGTGAGCTCCCGTTACTTGTCCCAGCTTCTGCCAACCTAGCAGTTCGAAAGCATGTAAAAAATGCAAGTAGAAAAATAGGGACCCTTTGATGGGAAGGTAACAGCGTTCCGGGCACCTTCAGCATTTAATCATGCTGGCCACATGACCACAGAGACGTCTTCGGACAGCGCTGGCTCTTCGGCTTTGTAGCGGAGATGAGCAGCGCCCCCTAGAGCCGGGAACGACTGGCACGTATGTGCGAGGGGAACCTTTACCTTTACCTATAACTGAAGAGTCACTAAATGAATGGTTGCAAATCAAGGCCCATCTATACAAAATAAAGAACGAGCAATAAAGCAGCTCCCAAACCCCATATACAATATATACATATAAAATACAAAACATAAAATAGTGACCAAGCTACAGAGCAGAAACACCAAAACGGGACCCTCACTCAGCTACAGAACTAGGAGAAGTTCTCATCTATAAAGGTCTCCTGCTTTAGCTGAGGGTTGGACTAGAAGATCTCTGAGGTCTTTTCTGTGTTCTTTCAATCCCATTGTTAGCCTTAGTGATAGTTCAGACCAGGAAACCAAATTCATGAATGCTAATGAAGACTTGTGGACTTCAACTCCCAGAATTTCTTAGCTAAGCTGGCAGGCTGAGGAATTCTGGGAGTTGAAGTCCACAAATCTTAAAGTTGCCAAGTTTGGAGACCACTGGATGGAGCTCTTTCTTCCGTCTCCCAAAGTTACTCTCACAGCCTGTTACATCTACACACACTCTTGTTCACATCCAACTAGGCCTTTTGCACACAAAATAACCAGAGTTCATCATTAATTGCCAGGATTGCAAATCACTCAATATGCTACTTTAAAAATCAAAATGCAGCCATCAAAATTAGTTGATAAATTCACTGTGGATCTTTGGCAGGCAGATCTCTCCATTAGTCACCAGGGTTTGCAAGAACTAACTGAACCAAATCACTCCAATTTTATCAAAATCTATCCATTAATTTCTAGTGCTTTATCACTTTTTATTTTTCCATTCCATACATTCTTTCTTCTTTTCTGGAAGAGGAAGCTACATATACACTATGAAAGCATAAAGGATAGATACATTGTTTTTCTAATGTATGGTATTTTCTCTCTTCTAACTGAAAATTGGGAAAAGCATGCCAAGATCAGAAACAATGTGCTATTTCTGTCACAGATCGTAAATGAACTTGTCAGCATCAGATGTATAATCAATTTCTAAGAAGGCCAAACATCTTCCGGATGTAATCATTAGTTCGTCCCTTAATTATGACCAGAATTTTTCACTAGATGTGCCAGTGCTTATAAATAAAGCATCAGGTTTCCAATACTTGTAGCTGGATGGGATTTTTTTTTTTTTTAAAGTAATGTATTCTCGAGAAACTGACTTTCATTTTTAATAATAAGTAATGTGGTGCTCACATGTTAGCCAAGATGCTGCGAAGAAACAGCATTAATGAGACAATGAAATAAAATACATGAGCGTGTCTGGAAGAGGGATTCCTGCATAAAAAACAGAAATCAGTAAAATGAACGTGCTTCCCCCCCATGCATGCACCCATGTCCCCTGTGCATACGCCCATGTCTCCCATATGCGCCCCCTGCACATGTGCCCCACCCCCGCATGTGCCCCGCCCTACGCGCATGCAAGGCAGAGACCCAAAGACCAGCTGGCCAGTGAGTGACACATACACACATGTGCAGCGGAGCTGAGCTGGGGCAACGGCTCGTGTGCAGTGCTAGTATTCAGCCAGCTCAGCCCCCCCCTCCATTTTTTGCCTTCCAGAGCCCCCCAGAGGATCCTCTGTGGCTAAGAAACTCCCAAAAACGGGTGGGGGGGCTGCAAAAAAGTCACGCCCACCCAGTCACATGGCCATGCCTGTTAAGCCTGGATTCCCCAACGGGTGTTAAGGAAAACAAACTAAACAGAATGTGCAGCGAAGTCAGATAGGAAGACAGGTAAATGTGTGAGATAAGTTTTCTAGTTAACACGCAGTAAAAATACAGATACGCTTGTGCTATCAAAAATATTGTTTATTCCATTTAAGAATTATAGCATAGTCAAATGTAACGGTCCATTAGTCATATATCAAATTCAGTCAAGTCTTGTCGGGGATACTCTATTTGCAAAGTCCGTGTTGAATAGCCAATGTCAGTACACTTACAATAAATCAGTCCAATCTTATCTTCTCTCCATTGAGAAAAATCAACACTCCTACAAGAACGCAGTCATCAATCCATCCAGTAATTAGGGAGCAGTAAGCCAGAGAGAGAGAGAGCTGCATTTGCCTCGCTTCATATATAGTGCTTTTACAACCACACCCTTAATTACATTCTTGCAGTTAAAGTTACACACACTTTAACTAACAAACCATGATACCTTATTTATTATTTTTACCCAAACCAGTTAGGGTAAACAATGTTATCCCTAACATTGCCCACCAAGCCACGCTCACAGAACTGGTAATAAACGTTTTTGAATCCCACCACTGCTCATGTGCCCACAGAGTGGGCTCTGCGTGCCACCTCTGGCACGCATGCCATAGGTTCATCATCACGGCCCTATACCATTTCAGACAAGTGATTGTCCAATCAGATTAAACTAAAAGGATTAGACTAAAAAGAGGAAGAGAAAATTTTCATCGAAGTTGTTCTCCAGGTGGCATTTGAAAGAAGACAAGGAACTGACTTACAGGAAAGGCAAAATACTTGAAATTGAGTATTAAAGGCAATAACTGCTAAATAGAGAAAAGGATCTAGTCTGTAGTAGTGTGTAGTAGAAGTACAGTGTATAAGTAGTCCTCGACTTACAACCATTCATTTAGTGACCATTCAAAGTTTTAACAGCACTGGAAAAAAGTGACTTATGACAATTTTTCACTTTCGACCATCACAGTATCCCGATGATCAGGGGATCAAAATTTGGATCATGGGCAGCCTTCTGACAAGTAAAGTCAACGGGGAAGTGAGATTCGCTTAACAAATGTGTTCTTAATTTAACAACTGCCGTGATTCATTTAACAATGGTGGCAAGAAAAGTTGTAGAATATCTTACCTATTCAGTGGAAATTTTGGGTTCTGTTGTGGTCATAAGACCAAGATTACCTGCATTCTCAGCTTAATGAATATAAATCCAGGAAATTCTAGGGAGTGATTTTCCTAATGCTCTTCCTCCATTTCCTATCCAGTTCCAGTGTGAGCTACAGAGGTGGTATTCAGCTGGTTCTGACCAGTTCTGGAGAACCGGTAGTGGAAATTTTGAGTAGTTCGGAGAACCGCCAAATACCACCTCTGACTGGTTCCGCCCCCATCTATTCGCTGTCCCAGCTGATCGGCTGGGTCTTCCTTTGTTGCCCTGCACAGGAGAATGGAGCTGGAAAGCAGGTTAGTAGGGTGGATAGGGAATGGAGATTTTACAGTATCCTTCCCTGCCACGCCCACCAAGCCACGCCCACAGAACCAGTAGTAAAATAATTTGAATCCCACCACTGAGCTATCTCTTGTCTTACACGTTCCTTGGAATATGTTCCCTTCTTCCTGAGAAAGTGTTGTTAAGCTGTCATATAGTCCTCAACATACAACCAGCTGTTTGGCAACTGTTCAGAATTATAACCACAATGAAAAAAGTTATTTATAACTGGTCCTTTTCTTCACAGCATCCCCACAGACACATGATCAAAATCTGAGTGCCTCGTATTTATCATGGTTGCAACATTTCAAGGTCACGTAATTGCCATTTCTGATCTTCTCAACTGACTTCTGTACCAGGAAAGTCAATGGCGGAAGCTTACACTTAATGACCTGTTTCATTTAACAACTGCCATGATTCACTTAGCAAACCTGGCAAAAAGTTTACACATTTGGGCATGACTCACTTGTCTTGCTTAGCAACAGAAATTCTATTCCCAATTGGGGTTGTAAATGAAGGATTATCTATCGTCCAACACACTAGCTCTCCTTCGGTGGACTTCATCTTTCACAGCATCCTCAGTAATGAAGTATTTTAGAGGTAAAGTCTAGAACTCTGGATCAGAAAAACGCAACAATTCCACTGTTTTATCGATTTGGGATTGCCGTGCAATTTGTTGAACTGATTATAGTCTAGTTACCCATCTGTCTTTCTAAATAACAGATTTGGACAGATTGTGCACAATCACTTTTCCCACTTTTTAAAAAAACTAAAAACAAAATTTCAATTAAAAAAACCGCTGCATCATTTTAAGTTGAGATGCTGCAGCCATTAATGCCGCTTTATTCATTACGTGTGACCCTTGTGTGGGCCAATCTTCTGTTCCCCAACATTTTAAAAACTGCAGCCTTTTTTGATTTTCATATTGATTTCGGTTGAGAAACTGTATGCAAAACAACTGTGCTTACATAGACAATTTGCAAAGTGGGGAAGTAGGCTAGAATGAAAAGGGGTTTTTATTTAAAAAGAGAATGGAAGGCAGAACAACACAAATTCATTATTCTTAGTAAACATCATTGTTTTGTGTTGGGGATGAGACTGAAAATTCCACCCACACAGAACACTAAGAAAAATAAATTAGATATCTTCTCCTTCTTTCCCATCAGCAGTTTTGATGCTTCCAGGCTTAATTTATAAACCATCTATAATTCATAAACAAAAAGGCTGCCCTCTGCTAATCCCATAACTTCCTTTTATTCATAATTAATGTTCAGATCGGAAATTTAATTAAGTTTTTAATAACTCATTTAAGAGTGGGGAGCCACAAACAACAAAAATGAAAAGTTCCCTTGTATAGACCTAAAACATTCAGTCTTATTCACTCAAATCTAAAATTTATATTTAAAATTATATGTACTGCATATTGAATTGTATCACTTTTCACCCTGAAGTCCACTTTACCTCAAGGTTTTCTGATGTCTGGAGTGAATTAAACCTGAACCAAACTCAGAGTTTAAGATGCCGGGAACAAGGAGGACATAAAAATAAAATAAAATCTTTATTATGGATATAGAGTGGACTACCTTGATTAAAGAAGCATGAAACTGTTCTGACCCAACCTGGTTCCAAGAGAGCAAACACAAGACAAAGGCATCAGCCCCCACCTTTTAAGGTTTCATACAGGGGTGGGATTCAATTTTTTTAACAACCAGTTCTGTGGGTGTGGCTTAGTTGGTGGGCAGGGCTTGGTGGTCATGTGACTGGCTGGACGTGGCCAACTCAACATCACTCACATCGAGGAACGCATCTCCTCACCTGGCCTCTCATGACTGTGAGGATGCTGCAACAGTCGTAAGTGTGAAAAATGGTCATAAGTCACTTTTTTCAGTGCCATTGTAACTTTGAATGGTCACTCCACACAAGCAAAGTACCAGCAAAGGAGGAAAAAAAAAAACTTCAGAGAAGTTCCTGAGACAGGAAGTCTAGTCCCGCCAAGAATGTAATAAGGGTTAACAGAGAGGCAGTTTCTGTAAGCAACACCAGAATGTTTCCTTCCTGCCTTCCTTACAGGATTAGGCCAGTAATTTCTTCTAACAACCGGTTCTCCGAACTGCTTAGAATGTTAACAACCGGTTCTAGCGAATAAGTGCGAACCTGTAGACTCCTACCCCTGGTTTCATCTACGAATTCTGTTTCTTCACAGATAAAAGGCTTCTTCCAACTAATTAGCTCCAACAAGAAAGAACCTTGCCAAGTTGTTTTTCAAGGCTGCCAAAAACCCATAGATAAGAAATAGTTTTCAAGAGTTTTCAAATACTAACTATAATGTCCACGAGGCTGAGTTTCAGCATGTCTTTGCCTTCTGCAAAGAACGCTTCTTCACATCTAGCTTTTATCCTTTTGAGGGAGGGACCATTACCTTGCAGCCTTACTCCCGAGTCGCCTGTGCTGCTGTAACTCCTCTTTCCTACGAGCAGCCCTGTGCACATGTGCACTTGGCATAGGCTCCTCGGGAATCTCCTCATCACTGCTGCCAGCCCCACAATCTCTGAAGGCAGCAGTCCACTCCCTAATGGTTCTGGCCCTTCAACTGAGCCCTCGCTCTCTTCCATCATCTGTACCTGCTGCTGGCTAATCACAATACAAAGTTACACTAACAGTATAAATAAAACTCTAAAAAATTATGAAAAGCTGGAAGATTCCAAAATACATGAATTAAGATCTAAAAGTATATAAAAAGTGAGAATCTAAAAGAAGAGGTAGAAGCATTAGAGAGTATAGGGGCAGAACAGCAAGATAGCATCTACAGGTATTCCTCAACTTACAACAATTCATTTAGTGACCGCTCAAAATTACATCATCACTGAAAAAAGTGACTTATGATCGTGTTTCCCACTTACATCCATTGCAGCATCCCCAGGGTCATGTGATCAAAATTGAGATGCTTGGCAATTGTCTCATGCTTATGATGGTTGCAGTGTCCTGGGGTCATGTGATCACCTTTTACAACATTCTCACAAGCAAAGTCAATGAGGATGTCAGATTCATTTAACAACCATGTTACTAAGTTAATAATTGCAGTGATTCACTTAAAAACTGTGTCAAGAAAGGTCGTAAAATGGGGCAAAATTCACTTAACAGGTTTCACTTAGCAACATGTAATATATAATGTAAATTTACATGTTAGAATATAGGCATGTACCTACCGTGTTTCTCCAACAATACGGCCTCCACCAATAGGAAGGCCCAGCATGATTTCTAGGCATGAGGTGAAATTAAGCTCCGCCCCCCAAATTTAGGCCTATTCAAACCATGCTTTTCCCGGCCATTTCTCACATCGTTTGTTAGAACTACACGAGGTGAAGAGAAATGGGCGGGGGAAGGGCGGGGGGCATGGGGAGAAAACTTGCCTTTAGGAGTGCCCTACAGGTAACCCAGGTTAGAATACCCCAATAGCCGATAGAAGCTCCCCGAAGGCAGAGTCCCCAGCCACTTTAGGGCGTGGCGTGGCTGCCCCGTCCCCTCGCCTTTAGGCAGTCTCTTTCGGGTGATGGAAGCTCTCCAAGTGCAGTCACCAGCCACTTCGATTGGCCGGTAGAAGCGGCCTCGGGCGAGGACACACACACACACACTCCCCTCGCCGCAAGGCCGATCTATCAGCAGACGAAAGCTCCCTTGAAGGCAGAGTCCCCAGCCGCTTCAGGGCGAGGCATGGTTGCCCATGTCCCCTCACCTTTAGGCAGTCTCTTTCGGGTGATGGAAGCTCCCAAGTTCAGTCACCAGCCACTTTGATCGGCCGGTAGAAGCAGCCTTGGGGCAAGGGAAGTGTGTGTGCGCGCTTGCCCCGAGGCCGCTTCTATCGGTGGATCGAAGTGGCTGGTGACTGCACTTGGGGAGCTTCCATCACCCGAAAGAGACTGCCTAAAGGTAAGGGGACATGGGCAGCTATGCCACGCCTCACCCTGAAGCGGCTGGGGACTCTGCCTTCAAGGGAGCTTTCATTGGCCGATAGAAGCGACCTTGCGGTGAGGTACGTGCATATGGGCCGCTCTAGGTGGGGGAGGAAATTAAGTCACCCCGAAAAGACAGCCTAGCCGTTTTTTCAGGGGTCAAAAAAAAAAAAGGCCCGGCCTTATTTTGTGAGAAACACGGTATAACTGTATATGGCATATCTATATGGGTGTTATGTATGTGTAAATTTTTGAGAGCAGGCAACAGAATTTCATTTTTAATGTGTGCCGGTATATACCCACAGCAGAAAAATGATAATAAAAGCTATCTTAACAGGTATTTTGGGCTCAATTGTGGTCATAGGTTGAGGACTACCTGTATTAAAAACTGAATTACAGGAATCTAAAATAGACTAAATTTGGCCCAGAAAGAATTTCTCAATCCATGAGCTGATGCAATGCTTTCATTTAAAGAACTGTTTTATAAACTGGCAACTTTAAGAAGTCTGATCCAAAGGGCCACATCACCTTATTCCCTATAACTTTAGTTATTAGCTTCTCTTTAAGATAAGCCAGTCTATCCAGGTAGTTCTCCATTTTTGACAAATCCATTTTGGTTCCACAAATGCTCTGAAGATGGTTTTATTAAGAGAAAATTACAATAAAGTGATTTTATTTATCTATTGGCTTGAATTAAATCAGTAACCAATAGCCAATATTTGGAAAACAGTACAGTAACTCCTTATATAAATCTGACAGATAATGCATAGCTGCATATTCAATTCAGAGCTGCAGAAGGATCTCTTATTATTTAAAAAAACACGACTTTTTTCAGTGCTGCATCCAAGATCTTCAAAATCACTTTGTAAAAATAGCCAAACTGGACAGAAAAGTAAAGCTTTCTTTGAAAAAGAATACATCTTATAAAACAGGACAATCCTGAAATAGCTCTTTGTGCCCTATCAGGTCCAAGCAAGATAACAAAATCTATATAAACTGTCACACCTTTGGAAAGAAAATGAACATAGGCAAGGATTGGGAACAATTTCTAAAATTATGTCTCCACGAGACAAGCTTTCTTACATCCGTTCCAAAGTGGAATCATGTCCTGGAACGGTTAAGCAGAAGGCAAAAGAGAGGATCCATGATCAAATTCAGAAATACCAGAATGGACAAGTAAGGAAATGAGAATGAGATGGAAAGGAGATAAACTGGTAGAGGCCCCAAACTCTAGGGCCAGCTAATATATTTATCAAGAAATTGGAAGGATTTTGAAGAGAAACTTAATGCTGAATTAGGATTAGTTTTAGAGATATGGCTTACAGCCAGAGTAAGACTAGTAGGTGAACACTAGAAAACATAAGGGGGCAGAATTAAGTTTTGTAAACTATAGATGACATCTTGTGATTGATTGATTCAATTTGCCTATTGATCTACAGGATGAAATTGTATTTAGTCCAAAGGTTGAACAATGCTTCAGAATTAGTTCATTTTATCTGTTGGCAACTCCTTAAATAATACAATACTTAGCTAAGGAAATGTTGTCACAAAATCATAAGTATCTATGTTAAGAGAGAGTTAAAGATGTATTAGCTTAAAGAAGAGTTTTAAAAAGCATGTATACAAGAAGAAAAATTATTCTATGAGGGTAACTTGGAGGGAGTGTTCTAAATTTACTGAGTTAATTGGACAGTTAGAATTTTATTGGTCTGAAAGTACTCTTTAAAATATGTATGTTAAGAGAAATTTTAAAAAAGATGCATCAGAATGTTTTGATTTTAGAAATGTTTTTTTAAAAAAGTTTAGTGTTTTTTAAAATGGATGAAAAAAAAGTATATTTCCCTTTAAGGTTAAAAAAATCCAAAAGAATATAGTGAATTTTGTTAATATTAATGGTGATTGTTTACAAAGATTATTAAGTGCAAATAGAAATACATACTATTTCCACAGCAAGGAAGATAAAGCAGAAATGGTTAAATTGATTGTTTTATTCAAAGAGGAGAATATATTTAATTATTTTTTTTAATTTGGATATCACTTCTAGATTTTGTGCTTGTGATGAAAAAAAAGTATGATACTTTAACTTTGGTTTTTCCGATTAGATAGGTTTGCTGTTATAGAAATGGCTAGTTATATACTAATGTGTAGAAGTGAAAAGTTGAGGTTGTAATGTTGCTATCTTGTATTGTGCCAAAGAGTTGTAAGTCAACACTTTTTTCTTTCTTCCCTTGTACCTCATATTTGCTTTCTTCCTCTCTTTTTTCCTTCCCTTAATTTCCTATTTTTCTTTTTCTCTGTATTTTATACATTGATAAAACAATAAAAGTCACAAAAGCATAATTTCCCAAAGTCACAACAGTATATATACATGATCCTCAAAAAAAGGCACAGCTTCCTTAGGGAAACAATCAACAAGTATGCCTAACTTGGATCCAAAGGGCGTTTAATGCATCAGATCCAAACATGAGTAGTCCTCGACTTACGACCATAATGGAGTCCAAAATTTCCATTGCTATGCAAGACAGTTGTTAAATAAATTTTGCTCCGTTTTGCAATCTTTCTTGCCACAGTTATTAAGTGAATCACCGCAGGTTGATTGCTAGTAACAACTCAAGTCAGGGGTGTCAAACTCAAGGCCCCACATAGGCCACATTTGGCCATGGGGCCAAGCTGGAAACAGTGAAGGACCGGCCCATGGTGCCTCTGCCAGTGAAAACAGAGCTCAGGAGGGCTGCATGCAGGAGGCCATCACAGCCAAAAATGGACCTTGCGAGGGCTGTGGGCAGCCATCTCAAGCTCCATTTTCATTGGCAGAAGGCTGCAGCCAAAAACGGAGCCCGTTTTCGCTGGCAGAGCGCTCAGGCCATGAGCCACGCCCATCCCCCCCCCACGAGGTCGAACACAACCCTGATGCAGCCCTCAGTGAAATCAAATTTGACACCTCTGATTTAAGTTGTTATGTGAATCTGGCTTACCCATCAGCTTTGCTTATCGGAAAGGTCACAAAAGGGGATCACACAACTCTGGGACACTGCAACTGTCATAAATATATGCCAGTTGCCAAGCATCCGAATTTTGATCAGGAGGAAGATGGGTTGGATAGGTTCCGCTCCTTTGAATTATTTGTAAACATGATAAAGGCAGGATAGATGGATGGATGGATGGATGGATGGATGGATGGATAGATAGATAGATGGATAGATAGATAGATAGATAGATAGATAGATAGATAGATAGATAGATAGATAGATAGATAGATAGATAGATAGATAGATAGATAGATAGATAGACGGACGGACCTCTTTCCAAACTAAGCTTATGATTGCCATTCCTGCCTTTTTCCCACAGCTGCAAAAACTCCTCCACCACATATATTCCATATTTTCACCATGCAGTTCTTCGCCTCTGGTTTCCCCGATATTCTCAGCAGATAAAAGCATTATAGAATTGCCACAAAAGATGCACAGCTTCCCCTCTTTCTCTCCAAAGCCTGGAAACCATTTATAAAATTCTGTAATGAAAAGATGTTGGAAACATTCTCGTGACATTTTTTTTTTATCACAGACATATAATACCTACAGCTTATTAACTTGGTCCTATCCTACACAGTAGCAGGGATTATTGGTTTTTTGTTACATCAGTGAATAAATACAGCAGCTTAGCTTCAAATTTTCTGTAAAGGGAAGCCCTCCTCTAGCAAAGAGTATGTTGTTTTTCATTGGGAAAGTCTGGGCCAGCTTACTTGTTTTGCTCCTGTTACAATTTGAAAGGGGGGAAAAATGAGTAAAATATACTAATACAGTTCACTGGCTTCGGTTCCATTCTGAAAAAAAGAAGTTATTAATATAGGGTGAAAAGGTAGCATCTTTCTGCAAATTTTTTGAAGCAGCTGCATCAACTGCGGGGGAAAGACCCAGCTGTTTTAAAGAGTTGAAGCTGGGTGCTATATTTATGTCCCTATGTATTCCAAAGCACCTTTTGAAACTGAATTTAAAGTATATCATGGGCCTATTACTCACTTCCAATTACTCACTTCCACTGTTAGAACTTGTCCAAATTTTGAGCCAGAGCTTCATCCTTTGAATTGCCCTATGCTGGCCTTGCTGACTAACCCACAAGCAACTGAAGCCCCATCAGATCCAAGCAAATATGCTGAACAACAGATTTCCAAAAGCATTTCATGAAAGCAAGGACAATGTTCTTCATAATGAAATGAATGCTTTTTGTGAGATTTCCCCAAAATAAAAACCAGCCGAAATGTTCTGATTTGTGGAACTTTTATTTCATCTACCGCCATTAAAAAACAAACAAACCAAGAAGTGATTATATCTGAAGATATATATTTCACAGAAGATGGGAACTACATGTTTTTTAAACCTGTTTTTAAATGTCTATTACTTTCTGCCTTGAGACAGATGACGTTGTTCCTCGGAGGTGAATCTTTATTAAAAGGTATTTATGGGTTTTTAAATTTGCTCTTCTTGATAACTGGTGTCCAAATTTTAGTTTCATACTCTTCATTCTAAATTCTGCAAATCATACTCTACATTTCTGTGAACCTCTTTTGATTTTTGATGCATTTAATTTTCACCTGCCATAAAACACTAGTATTTTCAGTTTATGCATCCCTGTTAATCAAAGGGCAAAATACCCCATTTTTAGACTGGTTTGTCTACTTCATTTCATGGTTATATGAAGTCACCCATTACCATTGTTCAACTCTTTTTTATTTTTATTTTATTATTATTTTTATTTATAATAAGTAATTTTTATTACAGTTGCAGATCAGAATTACAAATAAAAAGCATTTAAAAAATTAAAAAGACAAAATAATACAAGTAGTCCTCAACTTACAACAGTTCAGTTAGTGACCGCTCAAATGGCACTGAAAAAAGTGACTTATGACTGTTCTTCACACTTATGACCAATCCTGGTCATCTTTTGGCTTCTCAAAGTTTTGATTTTCCCACTGTAACTGCATCAGAGGTGGTATTCAGCAGGTTCTGACCAGTTCTGGAGAATCAGTAGCAGAAATTTTGAGTAGTTCGGGGAACCGGCAAATACCGCCTCTGACTGCCCCCGCCCCCATCTATTCTCCCATTGAGTCCCAGCTGATCAGCTGGGTCTTCTTTGGTTGCCCTGCATAGGAAAATGGAGCTGGAAAGCAGGTTAGTGGGGTGGGGAGGGAATGGGGATTTTACAGTATCCTTCCCCTACCATGCCCACCAAGCTATGCCACACCCACCAAGCCACGCCCACAGAACCGGAAGTAAAAATGTTGAATTCCACCACTGTAACTGCACAGTATTTTTTTGGCATTCTTTTATTGACTTTGAAAATCCCCCTGCAAAGCTGCTCAGCAAATGCTCAGATTATGATTGTTGAAGCAACCCCCTGGTCATGTGATTTACATTTGAATGCTTGACAACTGACTCACATTTATGACGGTTGCAGTGTCCTGGGATCACGCAATCCCCTTTTGTGATCTTCTGACGAGCAAAATCAATGGGGAAGCCAGATTCATTTAACAACCAGGTTACTAATTTAACAACTGCAGTTATTCACTTAACAAAGGTGGCAAGGAAAATTGTAAAATGGGGCAAAACTCATTTAACAAATTTCTCACGTAGCAACATAAATTTTGGGCACCATTCTGGTTGTAAGTTGAGGACTACCTGTATATTACAATTAGTGGTGGGTTGTCACTGGGCAGTCAAAGCCTGCCTAATTTTGCTAAGAATTTAACAAAATGTAGCTACATTCAAAGAGACTACGGCACACTGATCTGATAACAGTAATTGCATGTTAAAAATATAGGTGCTTCCCTGGTATTTTACCAGGTGAGGTGTTACAAAGTGACACCACTTTGAGTGGTGAGTCCATTTTTTAAAATTGAAATATTACATTTATCTCACAATAAGTGACTCAAAGTGTCATACCACAAAGTGGATAAAACAGTAATGTTAGATCTTGCGATTGGCGAGGGAAAAACCAAGGCGCCTCAGATTAATAGTGGCTAACAAGGTTTATTTCTAACAGTGGGTTGCCAATCGGCATTCAAACTAACTGCCTCCTGCGCTAACGGCACCCTGATGCAGCTTCGTCTGACAGCTCTTTTATACTCCCAGCTGTCAGGCGGCCAGCCAATCAGGTAGCCGTATTGCGCCCGCTAGCTTGCGGACCGGAGTGAAGACTCCGGACACAACAAGTAAAATATTGAGAAACGGTCGTTCTTCAAATGTTAAAAGAATATAAGAGATCAGATTGGCAAGGGGTCCCATCTCAAGATTTTACTGGTTGCCTGGCTGTTTGAAGGAAGATGACTTAGCCAAGTCTTTCCAGAAAACAAATTGGGATGGAGATGGCCTCCCTTCAAAGGGGTGGCAGAATGTAAGATGGTTGCCATGGCAAAGAAGGACCATCTTTTTGGCCTCACCAAGTAGAGTTCCCTTACCTGGGGCATGCCAGCAAATCTGATGGGATAAGCAGATGTAATTGTGGAGATGTGATCCTTCAAATAACCCAGCCCCATGCCATGATGGGACTAATATACAAAACTAATGCACAATTGTATATATAATAATACATCTGAGAAAAAGTAAAGAGGCGAATGAACATTACTGAGCATTACTGATTGGTAAAAAGGTTATGAACGGACCTCAAAACAGCACCTTAGAAACATAAATTAGAGTTGAGGAACTGAGTTGTGTCCATTAATTCAATTCAGATTTCATCTTCCCAAAGCTTATATAATTACAATTGAACTTTAAAGCCAAATAAAATAAAATGATTTTTTAAACCATTTATATGAAGTATGTGTAGGTGTTCAAAACATAATATTCTAGGATAGGTAACATATTATACTATGAATGTGATTAAGAGTGTTCCTTCAGACTTCTTATGATAAAACAATAATGTTCAGGAACAATCCATAAATGCTTGAGTTATAAAGAAAAAAAAGTGCTTTTTAGGAATTGTGATTCTTTTCACATCTTACAGATTTTGTAGAGGAGAATCTTCAAACATGGCGAGTTTAAGACTTGTAGACTTCAACTCCCAGAATTCCTGGGCTAACATGACTGGAGGAGGAATTCTGGGAGTTGAAGTCCACAAGTCTTAAAGCTGTCAAGACTTTGTTATAGAGCCTTTCATCTAAAATAATGTGAAAGATTAACAACTCTCTGAAGTCCAGCTTCACCCCTGCAAAGCAGCTATTTTTTTTCTTGAACCTTTGTGGATATGAAGCTCGCTTTCGATAGTTCTTGCCTTTTGTTGTTCTTCAAAATAATTGGAATGATTGGTGTTTTTAATTTAGCATTGGTTGGTAGATAGAAATACTACTTTTTCCCAGTTATTGTTTGTAGATGACATGCTTATAAATGAGAGGCCAGCAGTTTCCAACGCATGTGACAATAAGCAAGATGACTCCTCATAGGTCTGTGCATTATGTTATCGTATCATTTTGATTGACTGACTGAATACTATGCAGCTTCTGTTTCCCCAGTGTACAGAGTCCTGTGCTTTATTTATGCACAGCACAGCAGAAACATAGACCCCATACTTCAAGCAACTCAATCAGAAGCCATTTTACAGTTTAAAAATGCTGACTTCTGGGATTTTGTTCCAATTTCCGTTGCAAAAACACTACATTAAGGACTCCTTGGGAAATCAGGTGGTGGTAAAAGACTTTGAAGCCTTTTTAAAATGTATATAGACAGAAAGAGACTTTGGGAACAAGTAGATGAAATAAGATTATCATTGATTCTCTCACCACTCTCACCACCATTTCTTTGGTTCCAGTACAGAAAAGATTAAAAAAAAAGTAGGCCACTGTTTATTTGAAGAAATAATTTAAAAAAAAGGATCCATGCCAAAAAAAAACAAAAAACCATCCCATTCTCACTGAATTTGCTAAGCCACTATCATTCCAAATTGAAATATCTATAATAATAATAATAAACCATATTATGGAAAAAGATCTGGATATTAAAGATTATGAGTAGATGAATCATTTCGAACATTTACACACACCCTTAAAAATGGTAAAAAGAAATCATTTTGCCTTTTAAGTTCCAATTGTAATTATACAGGCTTTGTGAAGACGAAGTCTGAGATAAATTGAAATTAGATAATGGACATAATTTAAGGTGTATTACTGAACATTATAGGCTCTACTCACACCTCACTGACAAATGTTAATGGGCTAAATTAATGCCTTTGTAAATATACATGCTCGATGGATTCCAAGAGAGATGCCATAATAGGGGGCGGTGCAGGGGTGGGCTTCAAAAATTTTAGCAAAGGATTCTCTGCCCGATTGCTGGGTGGGCATGGCCTTATGGACCTCCTGCGGGGCATTTTTGCCCTCCCCGGACTCCTGAGGCCTTCCTTGAGCCTCCCGGAGGGCAAAAATGGCCTCCCCAGGCTCCGGAAGATCTCTGGAAGCCGGAAACAGGCCATTTCTGGCCTTCCTGAACTTCCGGGAATTTTTCACCCACTCCGAGCCTCCGTGCGCGCCCTGCACTTACCTGCATCCAAAACGGGCTACGTGGGGACTCCTGGGAGGGGAGGGGCAGGGTGGGGCGGGCGGGGCCAGCCAGGAGTGGGATTTGGGGGTTCTTCCAAACTGCACAGAATCTTAGCTAGGGGCTCTCCTGAACCCCTGCAAACCTCTAGTAGTCCATCCCTGGAGCAGTGTCAGTTCAGTAAAAATGGACCCTGCTTCAGATTCAAGGAAACATTGAAAATGTTCTAATTGATATATTCAGTGGAAATGTATTGCTTATTAACTCACAATTGCTTCCAGTGGTAAGTCGTCCAGCAAGATCCATATATTATATTCTTTTGCTTACTATGGTGACTGCTGGAAAACAGAAATGAGATCACTGCAGTCAAATTCATTCCTTAATTCATACCTTGAGATTCAGTCTAAGTGAATAGGGCAAAACTGAGAATTGAACTGAATTGGAGCTGAACCCTCAATTATTCACACATACACATTTCAGAATTAAAAAGGAGGCACTGTAAGAACTGAATTCAGAGAAACAGAATGGTTAAGAATAAGGTGGGAAGTGAGACAAAAATGTGTACTGTTTCCACATCTTAAAAAATTAGTAGGACTGAACAGGAAGATATGTAGAACAAAAGAGGAGACCAAAATATTAATGCTAGTCATGGTTTTGTTTTTTGGGGCTCATAAATAGATTAAGAATGCTGATCCGAGATTAACACTTAGTGATTAGATTCAACAAGTGATTGAATGCCTATATCATCTTATACATATTATAAATATTAAGAACAGTGGACAGCACACTGTGAACTGTAAAATGAAACTGTAAACTACAATAAATTCTATCTTTGCTACTAGGACTATAAAACTGAGATATGAAGAATTCACATAAAAGAAGTCCAAAATTATTATATACAGTATATTTAGCAAATGTTAAACAAATATACTGCCCTATATATTATATGTAATGTGAAAATGCCTTCCAATTAAATTCAATTAAATTGTGTCAGGTTTATTTTTAAGATACAAAGTTACTCTAGACTTCGAAACACTCCCCAACTTTGTGAGTCATTCTCTTACAAGGGCATCAAACATTCTTTATCATAATCATCATCATGGCCATTGTCTATCTCAGTGATGGCCAACCTTTTCCACGTCGCGTGCTGAAAGTACATGTGTGTGTGCCTTCGTGTGCCTGCACCCATGATGCAATGCGCGTGCGACCCCTGCATGCCCCACCCCCCTGCACATACATGGCAAATACCTGACAATCAGCTGGCTGGTGGGGGGTGGGGGTGCGCATGCGCAGTGGGACTCTTCTGGGCGACCTCACATGCCAGCAGAAATGGTTTTGCATGTCACTTCCAGCACGCGTACCATAGGTTCGCCATCACGGGTCTATCTATGCAGGATGATGGCCTCTTTTGCATGTTTCCAACCAATATGTTCCTGAGCTTTCTTTTGTCAATTGGGCCCGCAATACTTGCTGATGATGCCGCTCCATCTTGTTTGAGGTCTCTTTTGTTGATGCTTTTTATCAACCAGGAATCATTCTATGACTGCTTTGGTCCACCTGCCATCAGTTCTTCTTGCTATGTGAGCAGCCTATTTCCATTTCGATTCTTTTACTCTCTTGGTGGTATTGTATGCTTTGGTTCGTTCTCTAATCCACACGCACGTCTTTCTATCTTGTCTTGTAATGCTGAGCATGTATCTTTCCATGGCTCTTTGTGCCACTCGTAGCTTTTGTATCAATTGTGAGGTTAGTGTCCATGTTTCACTGGCATATGTTAGAGCAGGTACCACACACTGATTGAAAACTTTTTTCTTCAGGCATAGGGAAAAGTTGTTCTTGAAAATTACGTTTAGCTTGCCAAATACCTGGCAACCACATTTAACACACTGTTCAATTTCCTTTATTGTATCACCTTCCATTGAGATCCATTGGCCAAGGTACATGTAGTGGTCTACTACATCTAGTTCTTTTCTAGATACATTTCTTTCTTTCTTTAGTGAATTTATTAAACATAACCTGGCTCTTTTTTAGGTTTATTTTTAAGCTGAATATTTCTCCTGCTTTGTGAACCTCTTATATGTATAAAATATCCTTGTAGCATTAGCATATAGAAAACCAGCGAAAGAATATTTTTGTGGGAATATATAATTTTGTAAAACTTAGTAAGAATAACACACGCTGAAAGAGGAAACTCAACTTTTAAGATTTTTTTCATACTAGACAATCATTTTCCAAAATTATTGAGGTTTAGAGCATTGTCATCAGATATGAAAGAAATATTCAATCTTATCAGACGTCCAACAATTTTTAGAAAATGATGTAGTGAATAGGACTAGAGTAATATATCGATGATAAAACACTTAATACCAATTTTCTCTATCTATAGTATTTAGTACAATATTCTCCTTCAGTTGACATTCCTATTGTTAAATATACAATACAGACATTGAACTTCTTCAACCATTTAATCCTACCATATTTAATTTCAGGTCTTGAGTCCTACTTCACAATCAGTTTATAAATACAGCCCAACAGACGAACTGCGCAATTAGCTCTCCACTGAGCAAACTTCTTTGTGCTTTCCTCTTCAGGAAAATAAACATTTAATAACCAACAAAAGGCATAAAACTGGCAAAAAAAATTCTTTTTATTTATCCCAAACTTTCTGTGCTTATTCTTGCATTATTTCATACAATTTTTTCCCCAATTTACCGGTATATCAAAGAGCTGCATTGGAGCAGTGGTTAGAATGCAGTACTGCTGGCTACATCTGCTGACTGCCAGCAGTTCAAATCTCACCAGGCTCAAGATTGATTCAGCCTTTTGTCCTTCCGATGTGGGTAAAATGAGGACCCAAATTGTTGAGGGCAAGATGCTGACTCTGTAAACCACTTAGAGAGAGCTGCAAATCACTGTGAAGCGATATATAAGTCTAAGTGCTATTGCTATCCAGATATATTTGTATAGCACACCAGAAAGTCATGTCCTTTCTGTAGATGTAGCTGGGCAGTAAGGAGATACAATTCACTTGGTAATCCATAATAAGCCATTAATTTTTACATTTAGATTTGGAGTGGTCCAATCACTTTAGGAGGCCTCTCTATGGGCTGCTCTGAATTCCCAGGGAATTAATGGAATAAATATAGATAGTCCTTGACTTACAACCAGAACTGAGATCAGAATTTCAGTGGCTAAGCAAAAGGGATGTTAAGTGAGTCACGCCCAATTTTATGATCTTTTTGCCATGACTGTTAAGTGGATCACTGCAGTTGTTAAGTGAACCATACGGTCTTTAAGTGAATCTGGCTTCCTCCACTGACTTTGCTTATGGGAAGCCAGCTGGGAAAGTCACAAATGCGGATCACATAATCCTGGAGTCACTGCAACTACCATAAATATATGCCTGTTGCCAAACACCTGAACTTTGATCAATGATAGGATTCAAAAATTTTAGTACCGGTTCTGTGGGCGTGACTTGGTGGGCGTGACTTGGTAGGCGTAGCAGGGGAAGGATACTGCAGAATTCCCCTTCCCTCCCCACCCTACTAACCTGCTTTCCAGCTCCATTTTCCTGTGCAACCAAAGAAGACCCAGCCAATCAGCTGAGACTCGGGAGGCGGAGAATAGATGGGGGTGGGGCCAGTCCGAGGTGGTATTTGCCAGTTCTCCAAACTACTCAAAATTTCCGCTATTGGTTCTCCAGAACTGGTCAGAACCTGCTGAATAACCACCTCTGATCTGGATCATATGGCCATGGGAATCCTGTAATAGTTGTGAATGTGGGGAATGATTGCAAGTCACTTTTTTCTAGTGCTGTTGTAACTTTGAACGATCACTAAACAAATGGTGTAAGTTGAGGACTGCCTATACAAAATAAATAAGAGTAGCTAACATGAGCCCAGCTTTTTCTTCAAAGACCAGAAATTTAAGATTTGGTTAACAAATGCACTTTTTGTTACATGTTTTGTCATATATTTTATTTGCAATAGGATATGAAATGGAAAATCTAAATGATGAACGACATGGCCATACACTTTGAGAATTCATTCCTGAAAAATTGGTTGAAGTGCATCACGTATGACAGATTTCTACATGGTGGGAATTATATAAGACAAAGCTAAATCATCTTTCACCAGTTCCAGCAGGAACAAAATATGCTTGTTCCTTCGGATTGGTTCATTGCTCACTGCGGATCTGGCAAGCCTGGATTTCAAGAATAAAAGTAATTGGCCAAATATTTCTTCCACAACAAAATGGTGTGATTCACAAATATGGACTTCATTGATGCACAGAAAGCAGCAATGCCCAGAGTCTGCAGATGTCTTGTTATAAAGCAAAATTGTTCATAACTTGGAAAGATGCAGTATGTGAAAGAAATGAAGAACGCATTACACAGGTGTTTGTAGAGGTGAACCTAAGTAGTCATCTAATAGTTATTAGATTAATCTCTTAATTAAACAAGATTAAAAAAATGATGTGCAATTTCCATGAGAGATGTAGTCTCATTACAACTGCAGTGAAATTATAAAGCAGGGCAAAACAGATTCTGAAATATTTTTTAAAAAATCAGCCTAATTAGCAAGAACTGCAGTACTGCAAACTATTTCTGCTGACTGCCTTCTGCCTGCAATTTGGCAGATTGAACCCCACCAGGCTCAAGGTTGACTCAGCCTTCCATCCTTCCAAGGTGGGTAAAATGAGGACCCAGATAGTTGGGGGCTGACTCTGTAAACCGCTTAGAGAGGGCTGTAAAGCACTGTGAAGCAGTATATAAGTGTAAGTGCTACTGCTAATTTGTTATAGCCAGAAATGCCTGGACAACAATGACAAATCTGTACAGATAGTTCTCAACTTGAATCCATTCATTTAGCAACAGTTCAAAGTTATGACGGCACTGAAAAAAAGTGTTTTACATCGTCCTCACATTTATGTTTGTTGCAGCATTCCCACAATCATGTGATCAAAACTTGGACACTTGGCAACCAGCATGTATTTATGACAGTTGGAGTGTCCTGTGATCACATGATCTCCATTGGTGACAAACCAAGTCAATGGGAGAAGCCAGATTTGGATGCTCCCAATTGGTTGTAAGTCAAGGACCATCTATGTTGATGGCAGGAAGATTACTTTATGCACAAAAATGGAAGGACATTTGATTCCCATAATGGACAAATGGCTGCAAAAGTTGATGGAATTAGCAGAGGTAACTAAACTTATTGCTTTGATTAAAGGGAAAAAAACACAATTACTTTTGTTTCTACTTGGAAACCACTTCTGGACTTTGTGCTCAAGGAAGGGGGGGAAAATGAAACTTTGATTTTGGATTTTGCTGATTATTATAAAAATGGGCAGTATATATTATTATGTAAAAGTAAAAAGTTGAGGTTTTGTATCTACTGCACCAAAAGGTGTCAGAAATCAATTCTTTTCTTTTTCTCCCTCTACCCTATATTTTTCTCTCTTCCCCCTTTTCCTCGCTTATTTTCCCCTTATTTTCATTTTTTCATGTACTTCTATATTTTATCAAACTAATAAAATAGTAAAACACCATAAGTTGAGGACTATTTGAAATGGAATGTATGGATGACCTTGCGGGAAGAAGGGGAAAAGATGTTGCCTAGGAAATAATCTGAGGAGGAACCCCGGTGGCTTAATGGTCAGAGAAATAAACTTAGGAAGGACCGGGCTTAATGGATCAATCAGATAAGTGGCAGTGGGAAATTTATACTTTCAGACTTATAAGACAGATGTCAGCTCTTCCAGGTGAATCAGAGAGCAAACATGATAAGAGGAACTAATTCTACTCTATTGTAAGGCTACATTACTGAATCTTGCAGGAATAGATCATGCAGCATAGTTTAGTTGATTTCGCAAGTTATTTTGGAGCATGTAGAGATGTTCATACAACATAGGTTGAGCATTTTAAAGTTGACTTCACAAGTTATTCTGGAGCATGTACAGCATACAATACTTGTCTCTAAATATTTAAAGTAACTGGCTTTTTTTTTTTTTTTTTAAGTCATGCGGGTTACTTCCATAGCTGTCACACAAGTTTGGGAAAATATGTTCCTGCTTTAAAAGAGCTGCAAATAGATGCTATGTTTCAACTCTGAAGCACCTCTTGAGAACTGAATACAGAACTCTACAGAGCAGGGGTGTCAAAGTCGATTTCATTGAAGGTCGCATGAAGGTTGTATTTGTCTTTGGGGGGCTGAGGGGGGCATGGCCAGGGTGGGCCACTCGTATTGGGGGCGCCTATGGTGGCCCAAGCTCTCTTGCAATGGCCTCCTGCAATCCTCTGTCAGCAAAAACGGAGCTCGGGAGGGCTGCGCGGGCCAGTCCTTTGCTGTTCCCAGGGGGACTTGATCTCAGAAGTTTGACACCCCTGTTATAGAGTATAAGTCTATATAAGTATGAGTCTATATAAGTATAAGTCTAGAATTAAGTAAGAACAACAAAGGACTCAGGTCCTTTTTTTGGCTTTTTTGAACTATCTGCGCTGTGACCACTATCAGAAACCAGAGTACCAAAAAACAACTCTTAGCCTTATATGAAGCTCTTGTAATGCTCTTGAACTTTTTCGATCTACTTATATCTTATCAACCAGCCAGTTAATCTGTCTATCTTATTTTTAAACCAAATTAAAGACTTGTTCATGCTTTTCAGAATATTACATTAAGTTTGGAGGTCAGTTCTTTAAAAATTAGTACTATAATGTGAAATAGGGTAGTAGTGAATACTAAAAAGAATGTATAGATAAATAAAGTCTTTTTTTTTTTAGTGATCACTTGTATTTTCTATATAAAGCTATAATTTAGAATGTTATGATTTAGAAAAAAAATTAAAGTCATTATTTTATGGGAAATAACTTTTGCAATGATTTAATTTTTTTTAAAGCCAACTTTCTAACTTGAGTTCTTGGTAGATTGATCACCCCAACTATTTGAATTTTTCTTCAAAGGACTCTAGTGGGATAAACTCATTTTCCAGAAGACGTTGTCTGATATCTCTACACCTTGCACAAATCTTTTTCCTAAATCAATACTATCATCATTTTCTCTTCCCGTCCAGCAAGGTGCTACATTTTATCTAACAATACAATTTGCTCTTGGGATATCTTTCTCAAAAAAATTTATAGGGAATGGAAACTGTAACCAATTCTCAACATCCAATAAATGTCATTATTTTGAAACCAAACCTCCCATTAGTTGGAAAAAAAGAACAGATCCTAAAATATCCACCTTTAGAAGTGTTTGCCTATATTTTTGAAAACTGAAAAAATAAAGTGGGACAGGTGCTCAACAGAATCTCAGAAGTAGTGAATACAAGTGTTCATATATAAACAAGAACAGGATTATTTGCATTTGCAGTCATCTTGAACTATGAGATGGGCAGCATATAAATTCAAGAAAGAAAGAAAGAAAGAAAGAAAGAAAGAAAGAAAGAAAGAAAGAAAGAAAGAAAGAAAGAAAGAAAGAAAGAAAGAAAGAAAGAAAGAAAGAAAGAAAGAAAGAAAGAAAGAAAGAAAGAAAGAAAAAGAAAGAAAGAAAGAAAGAAAGCTTTATTGGCCAAGTGTGATTAGACACATAAGGAATTTGTCTTGGTGCATTGTCACTGTACATAAAAAGAAAAGATACATTTGTCAAGAATCATCAGGTACAACACTTAATGATGATCATAGGGTACAAATAAGCAATCAAATCATACTAGGAAACAGTCAATATAAATCATAAGGATACAAGCAACAAGGTTACAGTCATACAGTCATAAGTGTGAGGAGATGGGTGAAAGGAAGGATGAGAAGATTAATAGTAATAGTAATGCAGACTTAGTAAATAGTTGGACAGTGTTGAGGGAATTATTTGTTCAGCAGAGAGATGGCATTTGGGAAAAAAATGTTGTGTCTAGTTGTTCTGGTGTGCAGTACTCTATAGCGTTGTTTTGAGGGTAGGAATTGAAACAGTTTATGTCCAGGATGCAAGGAGTCTGTAAATATTTTCACAGCCCTCTTTTTGACTCGTCCTCAATGGAAGGTAGGTCCACAATGGAAGGCAGGTTGGTAAATGGTTTTTTTCTACTAATAGTATAATATAATTAATACATAATATTCTAATATTTCTTTGCCAAGCTTTTTCATCAAGCAAATCCATATAATTTTCTTGTCACAACACCTAACTCATTTTAGATCCATTCTACATGGTTGATGATACTAGATAAGAAAATGAAATGAATAATTATCATCTTCTGAGATCAATATTATGACTACACAAAACCTCTCAAAGGTGCAGGAAACAAGAATAGCTATAGAATAGCTATAATTTATTATCTTAAAAATGTTTAAATAATTGCATTCTCCACCATGTACCTAATCTAATATTATAAAATATTGTAATCTATTCTCATAAAAATAATGGTTTAAAGTCCTATTTAATACCACATATTCCTATATAGTACCACCAATTACGAATTACATACCTTCCAACTGTTCCTCATTACTACATAATAGCAATAAGGAGGATATCCATCCTATCACCTCAGAATTAATTAAATCTGTTATCAATTTATGTTAAAGTATCCCTACTCATTAACATTAGTGAGAAGCAATATCACCAACTGAAATTTTGCAAGGACATACAAGATAAATACAGGTTGTCCTGGACTTGAGGGGCTGCCACAGAGAGGAAGGGGTCAAGCTATTTTCTAAAGCGCCTGTAGGCCAGACAAGGAATACTGGATGGAAACTGATCCAGGAGAGATTCAACCTGGAAATAAGGAGAAACTTTCTGATAGTGAGAACCATCCACCAATGGAACAGAAGTTGCCCTCGGGAGTTGTGGGAGCGCCATCACTTGAGACTTTCAAGAAGAAATTGGACTCCCATCTGTCAGAAATGGTGTAGGGTCTCCTATTTGACCAGGGGGTTGAACTAGATGACCTACAAGGTCCCTTCCAACTCTGATTATCTGTTATCTGACTTATAACCATTCATTTAGTGACTTTGAATGGCACTGAAAAAAAGCAACTTATAATCAGTCCTTGAAATTACAACTTTTGCCACAACTTTTGTCACAATCAAAATTTGGGTGCTTGGCAACCAGGCATGTATTTACAATGGTTGGCGTCATGTGTTCACTATTTGCCCAGACAACCTCCAACTAGCAAAGTCAACTGGGAAGCTAGATTTACTTAAAATCACACGATTCAGTTAACAACTACAGTGATTTGCTTAACAATCATGGCAAAAAAAGTTGCAAAATTGGGCATGATTTACTTAACAACTGCCTTGTTTATGGAGTATATGGAAATTCTGGTTCCAATTGTGGACATAAGTCAAAGACTACATGTACTTTTTCCACTTATTTTAAAAAGTTGCTTGTCTATTAGAATGGATTTTACACACCACTTATTTGTGCTACAAAATCCTCCTCTTTTTCTCACACATTTATCTATCTATCCTTCCATCTATCCATCCATCCATCCATCTATCTATCCATCCCTCTGTCCGTCTATCTACCGGTATCCATGTATCAATAACCTGAGGTGCTCACATTGCAGCCCTGGTCAAAAGGGCCCAGCAGAGATTATACTACCTGAGACTTCTCAGAAAACAACAACTGAATGAGAAACTGCTGGTGACCTTCCACCACTGCACCATAGAGAGTATTTTAACTTACTGCACCTCTGTATGGTTTGCCCATTGCACAGGGACAGATAGGAAAGCACTCCAGAGGGTTAATGTCATTGGCCCTCAGAGGATCATGGGTTGCCCTCTCCCCTCTTTGGAAGAGCTTTATAGCTCCCGCTGCCTTAAGAAAGTTCAAAACATTCTCAAAGATCCATCTCATCCTGGGAGCCCTTTTTTTGAACTATTACCATCTGGCAGACAGTACAGGATAATAAAAACAAGGACAAATAGGCTGAAAAACAGCTTCTATCCCAGGGCAGTAGCTCTGTTGAATTCTACTGTATAGTGCAATATTAATGCAATATCAGAGTTTTCAATTCAATGTGTGGAGTGTGAAGGATGTGTATTTGTGTTTATTTTCATGGTCGTTGATGTGCACTGAAGATGGTGTTTGATTTTGTTGTACGAGGTGCAATGACAATAAACTAAAATAAACTATGTATGTATGTATCTATCATCAATCTCTATGTCTATCTGTCTGGATGTCTGTGTCTATCTATCTATCAACTATCTTGAAGAATAACTTTTTAAAATTGTTTTTTGGATCCAAAGTTTGAACTAGGTTCATAATCCCTGAATAAAACAATCAGGTTGCCACGATGTCTCTTCTTGTGTAAAATTATAAATACGAGACTTGGAGACTATGAAATGAATTAATTCTTCAATTTATTTCAAATCAACCATCATATATTGATGTTAATGGTTTCTGCATCTTCTCCTGAAGGTTAGCAGCTTTCAGAGGGTCAGAGATGGGGAGAAATGGCAGAACATTTTTTATAAACTAAACTGGTAGTAGTAATTGTGAGAAGGATCTTGGAGTTCTAGTGGACAATCACTTAAATAGTGTTGCAGCCGCCAAAAAAGCCAACACAGTCCTAGGTTGGATCAACAAAGGGATAACATCAAGATCATGTGAAATGTCAATACCACTTTATAATGCTTTGGTAAGGCCACACGTGGAATACTGCATCCAGTTTTGGTCACCACGATGTAAAAAAGATGTTGAGACTCTAGAAAGAGTGAAGAGAAGAGCAACAAAGATGATTAGGGGACTGGAGGCTAAAAGATATGCTAGAATTGGGTATGTCTAGTCTGATGAAAAAAAGGACCAGGGGAGACATGATAGCAGTGTTCCAATATCTCTCAGGGGTTGCCACAAGGAAGAGGGAGTCAAGCTATTCTCCAAAGCACCTGAGGGTAGGACAAGAAGCAATGGGTGGAAACTGATTGAGGACGGAGCTGGCGTCGCGACGATACGGCATGCAATCTTGGAGGTCTGAGATCGCTGCCGATATCTTTGCTCCTGGACGGTCCTATCGGATCTAAACCGTCCCGAAGAGACGGTGAAAGTAAAGAGCGCATCCCGTCGATCCCAGGGATACCGCAAAGTCCCTGGTTGATCCAGGAGAAGCTCTTTTTGCCAGCGGCAAAGAGGCAGCCATTAAAGCTGCTGAAGTTGGGACAGCTCCGAAACGAAAGAGAACGGAAAGAGAGAGTGTGTGAGAACTTTTTCTTTATTTTAAGATTTGAAAGGACACCCTAAGGAAAAGAAAGAATCTGTAAAAGTTTTGACAGAAGTGATTAAGCGGCTATTTTAAACAGGAATGTCAAAGTAATTTTTTTTTTCTCTCTCATTGCTGGATTTTTTACACACGATGTTATACTTTGAAACTGGACTGTTTTTTTTCTCTTCTTTTATCTCTTCTTTTTCTCCTTTTTGATTTTATAATATTTTAGACTAAAGACTCCCTTTTAGTTATTTTTTTTTAAAATATCTTTTTCTTTTTTTAATTAATTCTTATTATATTTTGCTTGGAAAAGGAGGGGGAAAGTGAAAGCAAAAGAAACTTTGTAACACTGCCAACTAGAGGCTTGGAAATATTCTATTTCTCTTTTGACCAGACAAAGCTGAGAAAGAACTGAGACTTCTTTTCAAGGACATTGCTATTTGATAAGATAGAGGGAAGAGCATGGGAGAGTATTATTACAGGTGCTCTTCTGGGTTTCTATCAACAGCTGGAGTCTGGTGTTGAAACTTAGCGGGGGGAAGGGTGATAAGTTTTTGGAGAAAAGAGTTATAACAAGAGCCTTGGATAATTAAACAAAGTGCAGTGTGTTCTTTTTATTTTTTTAAGTTGCGCTACCCTCCCCATCAGTTTACTTTTTGTAATAGCTATTTGGATTTCTGGCCCTTTGTTTTTTTCCTTGTCTTTGGAAGTTAAATTTCTACGCTTGCTCTTTATTTTAAAGGAAAAGCTTTAATATTAATGATTTTCTTCCTTTTCTTTTTAAGGGAGTAGTCTTTTTTTTCTTTTTTTCCCTCCCCCTCCCTGGTATTTTTGTTTTTCCATCTACCTTCCATATTGGCTTTTTTTCTTTTTCTTTTTGTTTATTTTTCTGGCCTTCTTTTTTTCTCTTATGCATCCTTTTATATTTGAGACCTGTTAATTGGATTAAGGTGTTGAAGAACCTGAAGAATTTTCCGTTTCTCTTTTTTAGCTTTTTATTTTTCACTTTTCCGCCTTTTTTAGGATTTTACAACTTTTTCTTTTTTGTGTTGTGCTTATGGTCTTTTCCTTCATTTTTGAATTTTTACTGTTATCTCTAACCAATCGATTGGATTTGCAGGGGTCCCCAACCACTGGGCCGCGGACCAGTACCGGTCCGTGGAACATTTCCTACCAGGCCGCCGGTTTGCTGGCCGCCGCCATCTTGTTTGACGAGAAAGTGCTTCCAGGTGAGCTTTTCTGGTTGGAAAGTGGCGTTTGGGTCCTGAAGGAATCCTCGCGCCTTAGTTTCATCGAAGGGGGGGGGCTTCGAACGAAACTAAGGCGCGAGGATTCTTTCAGCACCCAAGGCAAGGCGAGCCGAGCAACCGTCCCGAAGCCGTCCTGAAGCAAAGCCCATCGACAAAGGTACAAAGGAGGAGTTGAAGGTGGCGGGGAGAAGCGGGGACGGCTGGCTGGCCGGTCGCTCGGCTTGCCTTGCCTTGTCATGCGTGCTGATGCCGGTACCAAGCCGCGGATCATTTTGTGATGCTGGTACCGGGCCGTGGCACAAAAAAGGTTGGGGGCCACTGGATTAAGGTATACAAGAACCTGAAGAAATTTTTTTTCTTTTTTTAATTATTATTACTATTTGGCTTCTTTTTTCCTACTATTTTTATTTGGAATTGCAATTAATTTATTGCAACTAATAAACTGAGGCAGGTTTCAAGAGGGGCTAAATACAAGGACAAGAAACCTTATGTGGAATCATTGAAGAATTTTGAGAAAGAGATGACTGAAGATAGATACAATGTGGGGTCTTTGGTGCTCTCCGAGCTTGGTTATTTTCTTACAGATGTTTCATTAACCCAAACTAGGCAACACCGTCAATGGTAGTAGTAGCATCACCTCAGTGCTGTGGTAGTACTAGGAGTAGGACTGATGCTATTACCTAGTTTGAGTAAGAAAACATCTGCAAGAGAACAAACTCAAAGAGCACAGAGGACCCCTCATTTCAACTCTGAGCTACAAAAATACCCTCCTTTATTGAGACAAATAACAAGTCAAATTAACAGGTCTGGAGGGTTGACATAGAAATGGACAGATGGGCTTCCTGATCCATTTCAACTCTATGATCCTATGATCATTCTAGAGGGCAGAATTATAAGCATAATGAAGAATCTCTAGACCAGGGGTGTCAAAACACAAGGCCCATGGCCCACATCTAGCCCGTGATATGGTCAGATCCAGCCCTTGGGGCCATCCTGAGAAATGTGAGGGGCTGTCCCACATTGCTTCAGACCGGTCTACCCAATATGAAGAGGAAACATCGGGCCAGCGTGGCTTCGGCCTGGTCTACCCAGTGTGAAGAGGAAACATGCCAGCAGTTTGGGGAATGGCGTCAAGCTGGCCTTCCAATTGGCCACACCCACCCAGTCAGCCACGCCCACCCAGCCCCCTGAGGCCAACCACAACCCTGATGGGATCCTCAATGAAGTTCAGTTTGGCACCCCTGCTCCAGACTATACGAACTGTTGGTCAGTTGAACCTGCTACCACATGAAATGGAGTGTTCTCCCTTGCTGATCTATCAGAGATCATTTCTCAGAGATGCTGCCATTGGTCCTGCACTGAGCAAGGGTTGGACTAGATCAGGTGTCCTCAAACCCCAGGTCGCAGTGCATTACCGGACCTTGAGTCCTTCAGAACCAGGCTGCTCATGCAAATGGAGTTGCGCACAAGCATGACTGCCATTCATGTGGAACCATTCCCATCCCTAACTACCCCCCCCCAGTTGGCAAAGCCAGGAAAGGTTGGGGACTCTGGTCTAGATCAGGGGTCGCCAACCTTTTGGACCTCAGGGATCACCAAACTCATAATTTGAAATCCCAGGGACCACTAACCGGTTCTGTGGGCATGGCCTAATTTGTGGGTGTGGCTTGGTGGTCATGTGACTGGCTGGGAATGGCTTGTATATAAATATTTTAAATATTTATATAAATATTGAATTTTTTTATAAGAAAAGAGCAACTTTTACCCAAAATCAGGTAAAGTAGGCAGGCAGATTGAGTTGCTCACAGAATCACAGATTTATTCAGAAATCTATCTATCTGCCATTGGCTAGCTCAGTCTGTCACATAAAATTTGCTTGCAAGCAAACTCACAAAATTAACTCACAACACACCATATATGTAAATATTGAATTTTTTTATAAAAAAAGAGCAACTTTTACCCAAAATCAGGCAAAGCAGGCAGGCAGATTGAGTTGCTCATAGAATCATTCAGTGATCTATCTGCCATCGGCTAGCTCAGTCTCTCAAATTTGTTTGCTGTGAGTCTGCACTGATTAACAGAACCTTCAGTCCTAAGGGAGGTTCAGCTGTGCTTAAAAGCAGAGCCGAAGATCTAAAGGCTAGCTAGAAAGCAAGAAATCCAACCATTTCCTGCTTCCTAGCTAATCTAAATCTCCTGGCACAGCAGAACAGATGATGGTCGGAAAAAGATAAAATAGCAATTTAGCAGGCAAGTTTGCCAGGTAAGGAGTGAGTGGGTAGGGAGGGTTCCCGCGGGCCATGTGGGCAGCGCAGACTTGTGTTTCTGCGCAGCCTGGATTAATTGCTTTGGGGGGTGCCCTGGGGGTGAGATTTCTCTGCGGCCCACCAAAATTTTCTTGTGGCCCACCAGTGCCACGGCCCACTGGTTGGCAACCACTGGTCTAGATGATGTCTAAGGTACATTCCAGCTTTGTGATTCTAAATATACAGGCAGTCCTTAACTTACAGCCATTGATTTAATGGGGATTCAAAGTTACAACAGCCTTGGAGAAAGGGACCTTCAACCTGTACTCACATTTATGGTTGTTGTACCTGCCTTACAGTCATTTGATTGCAACCTGGGCTCTTGACAATTGTTTTGCATTATGACCAGCAGCAAGAGCATCCTGTGGTCATGTGACCGCTCTTTGCAACCTTTTGGAAAAAAAAACATGTTTTAGGAAGCTTGATTTACTTAATGACCGCATGATTTGCCTAATGACCACACTGATCTGCTTAGCAACTATGGTGATTCATTGCATGACCATCATAATAATTGTCGTAAAATTGGGCCCAACTCAATTTACAACCAGCTTTGCCTTACAATGGAAATCCTAGTCGTATGTTGAGGACTACCTGAATATCAATATGGTTGTAGTTTTAAAGTACTATGCATACAGCTCTGTTTGCTGCTTTGGGAGTTCTATGAACATTTAGGGCTAAATTAATTTTCTTTGCCCCCAGAGGCTCAGAGGCAGAAAAAAAAAAAAAATACACCTGCCTAATTTAGAAATTGTCCTCAGGCAGTTTCAAACTGCTTCCCTATGCCTCTTCCCAACCCCCAACCCCCTCCCAGCAAAGTGAGAGAAGGACGGAAACCCCACACTCCCACCATAAATTGTGAAGCATCTTAGCATATCAAATAGAAATTAATTTGGTGCTTTCTTTGCTATTTGGAATTAAATTCTGCTACCTGATCCAGCCCTTATTGAATGTTTAAACCCCGTATTTTGGGATGGGGGAAGTCATTAATCTTGTAGGTAATAAGAAGATTTGGAAATCTTCAAGCCTTCTACCAGTAGAGTGTTGGGGGAAAGAAATGTGGTGGAAAGGAATTAATTACACACACACACACACCCCTATCATAAGAAAAAAGAAATACTTGCAGGACTATTAAAGTATCTGGTGGACAGCGGTGGATATTATTAAAACACAGAGAGAAATTGAAACGGTTTAAGGCTGTACTGCAGTGAAGCAAGCAGGATTTCTCTCCCCCCGCCCCCCGCTTGTCTGTGCCCCCTGCCTCAATTCAATTTCAAATTTAATGGCTGTGAATTACTCCGGCTTTTGCAAAACTGGCCGCTGAAGGTTCCTGTCCTAGAAGCAGCAGGGCGGCAAAAAGGAATATACGATCTCCTCCCAGTAGCAGGTAAGCGAATCCTTTGTGCTGAACTCCAGCTGGGAGTTGGAATCCCATGCTGAAATGGGGAGGGGAAAGAGGAAGGGGAAGGCGGGGGGGGGTGACTCTACATCATAAAGAGTGTGGGGGGAGGGTGTCTTCAACCTGATTCCAAAGGAGCAATCAGTATTAATTAAGTGGATCTGCAATCAATACGGATGCGGTCACTTAAGGGTTAAGGAGTAGGATTGGGGGATGAAAAGCGAAGCTTGGCCAAAAGGGCAGCCCACTGCAGTGGGGGCTGCAATGGAATCCCCCCCCCATTTCTAGAGACACGATGGACCTGCTCGACAGCACCAGGTCTTCCAATCTCTCCCTAACAGCCTTGACCCTTCGGAGACACTGCTTGGTACAAAAAGGATTGTTGTGTGTGTGTGTGTGTGTGTGTGATTTATTAGGAAGGAAGCAGAGACGGCAATTCACTCCAGACTCCATCAGCTAAATTGTTGGCAGAGCGCTTGCAAAGAGCAGGGGCTGTGAAGAGAGCCATCCACACCCCTCCCTGAAATGCTGTGCAAGCAACCAGCAATTCCACGCCAATTAGCCTCCGGGAATTGGGGTGCACGCACGTACACACACACACACAAGCGTAGCATCTTTGTGTAAGCACATGTGTGCACATAGGAAATGGCAAGACAAACCATTTCACTCTGGCTGGCTGTGTGTGTGTCTTTTGTGTGCCTGTGGGTGTGCAAATGCCCGCACACGTGCAGGTGAAAGGATAGGTGTGACATTTTCTCCCTAATGTTTCTTATCAGCTTTCCATATCGGCAAAATGCTGACCGAGAGCTTTCGTGACGGGAAAGAGGTTGTGGCTACTGCTGGTTTAAACGATCATTCATCCCTTCTCTTGTCCCGCTCTCCCTCCCGCATTTGCTTAGTATATCTCTATACATCGTGTGCAAACTTGCAGCTGACTTTTCGTTTTAAAGCCTTGGGGCAAGAAGAAACACACCGGGGAGGGTGCAAAAAGCAAGTGGGAAGAAAGGAACTGCCGATGTATTATTATTATTATTTTTGTAGAATAGTAATTAATGTGTGTCCTCATTCCAGGATGACCGTAGAGCTCTGGATTTTCCCCTCTCTCCAAAATGGGTGTGGGAAGGCACAGCTGAATTTTAAATTCCCCTGCCTTGAGCAAAATCCACCCCTCCTTCCTTACAATCACAGTAGTCTCAAATCAATGCAGTTGCACCACACTGCCAAACCCCCTCACCAAAGTTTTGCCCCTGTGTGTAACATACACCATACACTTTTGGCACAATCCAAGGAAAATACCCACCCAGAAACAATACAGAGATCCCCAGACTTTAAAAAGCTGCATGAACAGGACTTCTTTTATTCAATGCTTATTATCAGGACTCGATTTTTTTTTAGTAGCCCTCTAATAACTAAAAGAAAGCATGCGGGGTAGCTGGGGAGCTATCACCTACCAGTTTGCTGATGGCAGAAGCTGCTGACGAGAAGGTGGAAGTGGTGGTTACTTTTTGGTGTGCTGAAATCATCATTGACATCGTGGCAAAGGGCTAGCGAGGACCCCAGTTAGCCGCTCTCAAAAGAATGCCATCCTTCTGTCTTCCCACCACACAAAAAAACTCAATCCTTTCTTCCATTCAGGGTACTTTCCCCTTCCTTCCATGAGGAAATCATGCCCCAGAAATCCAAGATCGGTTTCTCACTCACGGATAGAGACACCTTCAGTCATACAGTGCAAGGATGCATCTTCCAGATGTTTAGAGGGAAAAGCATAGTAATCCCACTCCCATCGCTTTCCAACAGCATCAGCCCACTGGATGTCTCTCCAGCCTGTGGGTGAATGGATGTTTTTTGCACAAGGACACGCTCACAACTACTTCCAAGCACAACTGCTTGCTTCGCCCCAACTTAAGTGCTGCAAATTCTCCCAATGGCCAGCCAGGGAGATATTTTATAACCCACCCCCTTCTCTTCCCCTCATCTCCCCCCCTCCCTGCCCTTCCCAAGCCCACCTGCTTCAAATGCAGCTTATAGTCTTTGGTTGCTATTAAAAAAAAAAAAAAAAAAACACCCGACGGTATTTATGGTGTTGTCTTAGCCCAACGTTAATTATTGCAACTCCCAGTAAGTGTCAGTCCCTCCGGCTGTGCTGGAATGCCATTTTATTTATGTTGCACTTACCTACCTGAATACTGAACCCGTATTTAAATAAGACAACAAATCAATGCTCCAAGGAAGATGGGAAGAAAGGGGAGGGGGCGTGAGAAGAGAACATCTCTAGTCTTTCTGACAAGCTAATAGATTTAAGAAAACTGCTGAGAAGGGAGAAAGACTTCTTGTAATAGGACTGTACACTTTACCTATTGAAGGAAGCGAGGGAGACAGGACAGCCCTCCTTAAAAATTCAATTAAGTTCTCTCCCATGGATGATCCATTGTCAAGGGAAAGAAACAAAAAGAAATTGCTTTCCTACTCCGTTCTCTTTCAGAGCCAGAGTTACTCAGATGTATTTTTGAGTAACTGATTGAACACAACATTGGAAGATTGGAAAGGTACACAGAGGGCCATTTAGATCCGTTTCCCATTTTATCTAGGAGGATAATGCACTTCAAAACCCCTACACAGCATGCTATTTCACACAACATAAGCATTGCCTGTTCTGGGACTCACAGGATACGCTGGCCAAGCTTACAAGGGATTTGGGGCAACGGTCTAATGCAGGGGTCCCTAACCCCCGGTCCATGGACCGAGCACCAGGCCAGAAACCCAGCCACGTAAACAAGCGAAGCCCCATCTAAGGGATGTAGGCAGCATACAAAACCACATCCCCCTCTGGTCCACAAAAAAAAAAAAACCCTCTCTCCACAGAACCAGGTCCCTGGTGCCCAAAAGGTTGGGGGCTGTTAGTCAAATGCATTCAGAGAGACCCAGAGACCCAGAGAGACCCCTTTCCAAAGAAGCATCTATGCTGGCTTGGAAGAGAGTTATGAAGCACCATAAAGAGTATTTACATTTACCGCTTCATAAATTGTAGCCCATCGCATCAGGGCGACAAACTAAGTTGTTTTCTGAACTGTTGTATTATCTACCAGCCCATGACAATTGTTTGTGCCTGGGTAGCACAGTCTGTAGTCCTTGAAAACTTACATCAGAGTAAATTTACTATTTAAAAAAAGGTCAAAAGACATCACAACTGAAAGCAAGGGTTAAATTACTACCAACCTGCCTTCCATCGAGGACCTGTATACTGCACAAGTTAAAAAGAGGGCTGTGAAAATATTTACAGACCCCTCACATCCCGGACATAAACTGTCTCAACTCCTTCCCTCAAAACAACGCTATAGAGAACACCAGAACAACTAGACACAAGGACAAATAATTCCCTCAACTCTGTCCAACTATTTACAAAGTCTGCACTACTATTACTGTTAATCTTCTCACCACTCCTTATCACCCATCCCCTCCCACTTCTGACTGTATGACTGTAACTTCGTCGCTTGTATCCTTATGATTTATATTATTTCCTAGTATGATTTGATTGCTGATTGTACCCTATGACTATTATTAAGTGTTGTACCTTAAGATTCTTGACTCTTGATGAATGTATCTTTTCTTTTTATGTATACCGAGAGCATTTGCATCAAAACAAATTCCTTGTGTGTCCAATCACACTTGGCCAATAAAGATTTCTATTCTATTCTATTCTATTCTATTCTATCCCTATTCTATTCTATTCTATTCTATTCTATTCTATTCTATTCTATTCTATTCTATTCTATTCTGCTCTGCTCTGCTCTGCTCTGCTCTGTTCTCTTCTCTTCTCTTCTATTCTATTCTTCATTCCAGTATCTATTCCATATTCTATTCTATTCTATTCTATTCTATTCTATTCTATTCTATTCTTACACACATCTGCGATCATCATAATCACTTTAGCTATTTTCTGTCCAGTGCAGGATGAAGGCTTCTTCCACATGTTTCCAACCAATAGGGCCTTCAGTTTTCTTTTGCCAGTTAGGCCTGTAATACTTGCTGATGTTGTCAATCCATCTTGTCTTTTTCATGGACACTTTTAGTTAAGTGGGATCCATTCTATGACTGCCTTAGTTCCACCTGCCATCAATTCTTCTTGCTGTGTGACCACCCCATTTCCACTGCAATTCTTTTACACTCTTGATGATATCGTATACCTTCATTTATTCTCTCATCCACATGCAGGTCTTTTTACCTTGTCTTGCGATGCCCAGCATTTTCCAAGGCTTTTTGTGCCACTCATCTATGATACTGCCAAGAAAATGACATGGCTGCAGCTAAAAATTCCCTGGGAGTTAAATCTGACCTGAAGGCAACTCTATGTTTAAAAATGTATAGGAATCTATACTGTTTCTCACGGCGCCTTTATATTTCCATGAAAACCCTGCATTATGATCTATTTACATATGTCTGTTTTTGTTTGCAAATATGCAAAAGGAAGCTTGAACTGATAGCAATTCCTATGGTAAGACAGCTACTAGTTGTACCAAACAATCTCAAGCTTTACACATTTCTGTACACACAGAATCTCCTACGTAGCAACAGTGTATGTTTATGCAGCAAAAGAGAGCACACTCATAGGCAAATTACAATATTTTTAATTATTTCATTTGGAAAGGGAAAGGCCAAAGGCTGACCCAAAATAATATGTTTAGGTGTAATTCTTTCCCTCATTGTTTAACACCTGCATTGTGTCATATTTGCAAATTAAAAAGACACAGTAGTAAAGAAATGAGGAAAGCCCTACAATACTAGAATTCTAGGGAAAAAAGGCTCAAACACAATAAAACCACATCTCTTGATATTATCTCTCAATGAGTAAAAAGCAATGAAGAGAGTCTGAAACAGTTGTGGGATTCAAATTTTTTAATACCAGTTCTGTGGGCATGGCTTGGTGGGTGTGGCTTGGTGGGCGTGGCAGGGAAAGGATACTGCAAAATCTCCATTCCCAGCCCATTCCTGGGGGAAGGTTACTGTAAAGTCCCCCTTCCCTCCCCATCCCACCCCACTAACCTGCTTTCCAGCTCCATTCTCCTGTGCAGGAGTAATAGAAATAATTTTAGAAAATTGGAAACAATGTATGATTAAAATGAGGGATAAAATAATTACTGTAATCTAGTGAAATGTTTGTTAATAAAATAAATGAGAAAACTGAATTAGGAAGAGACGGGAACATTTTAATTAGTTAATGTTTTATAAAATATAAGGGGGGGGGAATTAATTATGGAAAGCTTATAACTGTTCCCATAGAAGTATGATATTTAATTGAAAAGTAATGTTAAAGAAGTTAAGATTTTAATGATAGAATTGAATTGGAATGGAATGGGTCTTACCTGATACGCTCCCCTTCTCGGCGAGCCGCGAGGAGCATCCAGAGACTGGGATGTGCTTCTGAGTCCTCTTCTTGCAGGCTGAGCTTTAGATGAGGAAACGCTCCGCCCCCTCACGTGGTATTGCGCAGCGTCTCCCCAGTTTTTTGCTATGATAACGAGAAGAGAGGTTATTAATTCTTTCTGATCTACTATTGGCTCCTTGGCTGAAGCAAGAGTCCCCACCAGACGGAGAAATTAGTGGGGCTGGATGCCTCGCGGCTCGCCGAGAAGGGGCGTATCAGGTAAGAACCAACGCCCATTCTCCTCGAGCCGCTCGGAGCATCCAGAGACTGGGACATACCAAAGCTGGGCTGTCCTACGGGTGGGACTCCGTCTGGCCCAAAGGCCCCTCCCGGATCACTGATGACCTCTGTAAGACCCGTCGGCCAAAGAGGCCTCCGCTGAGGCGTACGTATCTATTTTATAATGTCTGATAAACGGGACGGAGAGGTCCAGGTGGCTGCCCGACAATGTCAGCGATGGGGGCTTGCGTGGCCCAGGCCGCCGAGGTGGCTGCACTTCTGGTGGAATGGGCGGGTTATTCCACCCGGAGCGGGCAGGAATGGGAAAGGTAGCACCCGCAATGGTGGCCCTGATCCAGCGACTGATGGTGGAAGGAGAACCTTAAGCCCCAGTGACCTGGGTTGAAAGGATAGGAAGAGGATTCGACTTTCTCATGGATTGAGTGCGGTTAATATATATACGCAAGGCCCTTCTAACATCTAGGGAGTGCCAGAGGACGCCCTGCCCCTGGAGGCCTAGGCCAAAAATTTGGTAGAACCAGTTCCTGTGACCTATGGAAGGGAGAGTAGACTTTGGGTAGGAAGGTGGGGTCGGATGAAGGACCACTCGGTCTGCATGGAACACGCATAGATCGCTCCTGACTGACAGAGCTGCTAATTCGAAACTCTCGAGCAGAAGTAATAGCTACTAGAAAACTACCTTAAAGGTGAGAAACTGAAGGGATTAATCCCTCAAAGACTCGAACGGGAACAGTAAGAGAAACGAGGACCCTGTTGAGGTCCCATGTGGGGAACCTGTGAACAGTGGGAGGGCACAGGTTGGTGGCGCCCTAAGGAAAGATCTAATTCGGGGTGATGAGAAAGGGAACCCGTAGTTATCACAGGAGACCACGGTTGAGAGGGCAGAAAATTGTAGTCTCAGGGTGTTAGGTGCGAGCCCTTGCGAAGGCCTTCCTGAAGAATTCTAGGATCTGAGCCACAGAGGGAGAGGGGATCAATCTGAGACCCGCTACACCACTTGCAGAACCCCTTCCAAGTGTCATCATAAATTCGTGTAGTGGAAGGTCGCCTGGCGGCCAAAATAGTGTCGATGACTTGACTGAGGGCTTCTCACTAGTCAGGCGGATCCGCTCAACCTCCAGACGGCTAACTGGAGCCATTGAGGCCCGGATGCAGAAGGGCCCCTGAGAGAGGGAGACCCAGTCCGGGGGATCCTCCATGGGGGCGTTACCGACAAAAAGCGGAGGTCTGCAAACCACGGTCGCCTGGGCCAATAGGGAGCCACCAGGAGAAGGACTGCCCTCTCCTGAATGAGTTTCTGTATGACTCTGGGAACTAACGGGAACGGAGGGAAGGCATATAGGAGCCCTGGGGCCATGGGCAACACATGGCGTTGTGATTCTCCGACCGGTGAGACGGATACCGGGAGAAGAACCGTGGAAGCTGAGTGTTGGACGGGAGGCGAAAGGGTCCACCACCGGAAGGCCGAATATTCTGGACGCTTCTCAAATAGGGATGGATGGAGACGCCATTCTGCCTGGTCCACCGTGGCCCTGCTCAGCCAGTCCGCCTGAGTATTGTCTACTCCGGAGATGTGTTCGGCTTTTTAGAGATAGGAGGTTGGATTCTGCCCAGCGGCAAAGGCGCTCGGCTTCCCTCATTAGCTGGATGGACTGGGTGCCCCCTTGCCTGTTGATATGGGCCTTGGCCGTGACGTTGTCCGTGAGAACGAGAACGTGATGTTTGCGGATCTGAGGAAAAACTGCACAGGGCCAGATGGACAGCGTGAAGCTCTAGCCAATTGATGCTGCACCTCTGCTCGGTCGGCGACCATTTGCCCTGTGCCGAGAGCGAAGTCGAGATGAGCGCCCCAACCGGACAGGCTTGCGTCCGTAGTGACGGAGAGTCATTGAGGTTCCGCGAAGAGGTGGCCTCTGTTGATGGCGGGATTGGTCCACCAGAGAAGAAACGTGAGGACCCTTGGAGGGACCCTGATTCTGGCCTTCGAGTAGCTTCTTCCGGATCGTTGGAACGGGAGCAGGAACCACTGGAGGGATCTACTGTGTAGACGGGTCCAGGGAATAATAGAGATGGGTGACACCATTTTGCCCAACAATTCAGAGAGGTCCAGCAAGGCCACCCTCTTGAACGCCTGCTCTGTTTGACCAGGGCTTGAATGCTAAGGAACCTCCGGAGAGAGGAAAACTCTTTGAGAAACAGAATAAATTATGGCACCCAAGAGGTTGATTCGGGTGGAAGGGTAAGTTGGCTCTTTGCCAATTGACTAGAAACCCGTGTGCCCGTAAGGCGGAGAGGGTGACCCTGGTATCCCTGACTGCCTGGGATTTGGACGGGATAGAATAAGGATAACGCCCAAGTAGCAGTGGAGGCGGACGGGAACGCTCCTGAGATAAGCCGCCAGGGCCGCCGGGACCTTGGTGAAGGTCCGGGGGCCGAGGCCAGTCCAAAGGGTAGGGCCACGTATTGATAGTGAAGGCTATTATGACAGAACCTGGGGAATTTGTAATGGAGGGCCTGATTGGAATATGGAGGAATGACTCGGAAGATCTATGGAAGATAACCAGTCTCCCGCCTGGTGCCTAAAAGAATTGATTGCAAGGAGTGCATATTGAACCTACGCTGGATAAGGTGACGGTTGAGCCGTTTCAAGTCCAGGATGACTCTCCAACCCCCAGAGTGTTTGGGCACCCCAAAGAGATGGGAGTAAAAGCCCTTTTCTCTCTGATTCGGAGGGACAGGTTGAATGGCCTGAATGTCAAGAAGATGATGGATGGCTGCATCCATTGGTGCACGCTTGGAGGGATCCCTTGAGGAGGGGGGATGGGATGAAATAATCAGGGGGCGGACCTGAACTCCAGGGCGAGACCAAACCTGATTGTGTCCCTAACCCATGCATCGGATGTGGATATGTCCCATTGGGCAGCGAAGTGGCTGAGGCGGCCGCCAATGGGGAGGGAGGAAGAGGCTCCACCTTCTGCGGTAGGGCCTTCCTCCCGATCCCCGAAAGGGTCTCTTGTAGCTGCCACCGCGTCTGGTCCTGTCGCCCGGGACCGTGCGGTCCTGGGATCGGAAGGAAGGGGTCTAGGGTATCTGGGCGGGAAGGGGGTAGATACTTTCTCTTACTGCGGCCCTTGACCAACAGTGGTTCCAAGCTGGGCCAAACAGTTTATCTCCCTTAATGGGAGCAGTGGCCAGCTTGACCTTATTCTTTACATCCGTCTGCCAGTGTTTGAGCCAGCGTGCGGCGAGCCGTGATGTGCGATGTGATGGCCCTGGAAGAGAATTTTACCGACTGGTAAGTGGCGTCAGCCGAGAACTCGGCTGCAGCCACTAACCGCTATGTCCTGGTGTGCTCTGAGATTGGGCGGGACGTGTTCCTTGAGCTGACGTAGCCACCGGATAGAGGACCTTGTGAAAGGGAAGCGGCCATAGCTGATTTAATGGCCCAGGCGTCATATAGGTGGGCCTGCTGCAGCGCCAACTCGGCCCGCATGTCATCAGGTTTCGAGGCCCTCTAGGGCCTCACAAGGGGTAGAGGAGAAAACCAGACCCACAATGGGGTCATCAACTTCCGGAATGTTCAGAAGGCTAGATAGTGCCGAATCGAGATTAAAGAATCTCTTGTCTTGGCTAGAGGGTGTAGGAGGGTCCCTGTGGAGGTGAGTTGCTTCGCTACCAGATCCACGAAGATGGAAGGGGAAGGGATGACCTCAGCTTCCACCACTGGTTGGGTGAAAATGGAGTCCTCCGGGCCCTCTGGGACGGGGGGAAGGTTTGCAGGGGACTGGGGAAGAAGGCCAGAGACATACTTGGCCTTAAGGAGGAGGGACTTGAACATGTGCGGCTTGAACAGCCCCCCAAAAGTGGGTTGGTCGGGGGAAGTGCCCTCGTCCTCCGACATCTCCCCCTCCATGATGTCAGCCTCTAAGAGGGTTTCACTGTAGCGGGAGGATCCCATCTGGGAGTCCTCTTCCTCTTCCCTGAAATCCCCAAAGTCCCCTTCCTCCTCCACCTGGGCCCCAACCGGAGGAGGGCTGTCCCTCTGAGAGAGTACCTGATCAACCGGGGGGACCGGTTGTGGAAGGGATCTGATGGATAAAGAGTCGTGCTCGGAGGCTCATGGAGAGAAGCCTGATCTGGTCATGTGTTGTAGTCCCTCTGCAATGCTCTGGCGGATGGCTGATTCCATCCAAGCCCTGATGTGAGGCGGAACCTCGGAGGTAGAGGGTTCGTCCTGGCGCAGACCAGCAGTAGTGGGTGTAAAAGTGGTTGGAGGAGGAAGTATTGACGGCTCCGGGCGAGACTCCTGAACGCCTGTCAGACTCTTTTTCCAACGCTTGTGGTGCCTTGAGGCGTCACGTTGGGAGGCCTTGGAAGGTTCCTTGTCCTGTCTAGAGCCCTTAGGTTCCTTGTCCTGCCTGCGCAAGTAGTGGGACTTTGCCTTAGCCTTCAAGGAAGGACGCGTTTAGAGGGATTGTCGTCTGCCATGTTAGATAATAAATACTAGCAAGGGCGGTTGGCTCGCCCAGATCAGGCCTGGATGAGGCCGGGTGACGATGAAGCTGGCCCGCTCCCCTTTTGGAATTTGTTATGTACAGAGATAACAGAAATATATATACTCTAATTTGTAATTTTTCTTCTCCCTTTATTTATTTTTATGTTTTATACCAGGTGAATATACAGGTTCTCCGTATACCTCTATATATCTATGAGAAATATTGATGTACAAAAGGAATTTTTTTTTTTTTTTTTGTATTTGTATTTCACATTAGGTGACAATATGCAATACATTAGCTTCAGGAGCTATACAGCCCCTGGTTTTAAAAATATCATATTTTTTTTTTTTTTTCAATGTCATTGTAACTTTGAACAGTCACTAAACAAGCTGCTGCAAATCAAGGATAATATGCATTGTAGCCACAGATTTTTCAATGGGATTAAAACCCTCTATCAGGAATTGAACTCTTGGTGTTTTTTGTTTTTTGTTTTTGAAATCTATATAAACAGTAACCGTAACAGGGAGAACTGAATCTCAGTACAGGCCAATCAGTCAAATAAACGCCTGAGGCCTAGAGTTGAAGAGAGGCCTCTGGCAGCAGGCCTCCAGACAAGAAAAAGAAAACCGGAGGGGGGCTGCAACTTCGCCCCGAAACGGGCTGCGGGAGGCCAACAAGTAATAAAAGAGCGGGCCAGATGGAAGAGATGGGCAGCTAAGCTTTAACCCAAGGCCTGGAGCTCCAATTCACCGCAGCTAAAGTATTTGAAAATGGCGCCCGACCACGATGCGGAGCCAAAATGGCGGCCGCAAGCTGAACTGTCGGGACGCCGGGACGGAAAAGGAGGGCTTGCTGGTCAGCTCAGCTCCTAGGGCCCTAGGGCGATGACCTCCCGATCGGCGTTTAGGGTGGGGGAATCCAGCAATAAAAGAAATGCGTGCCATAAGGCAACGCGGAGGCAGCGACGCGATCTGATAAGGGTGGGGGTCGCGCTATCGCGCATGTGCTGCGAGCCACAGCTTAGCCCCAGGGACGGGAAATTTTTCCCTTAAGTCCAGACCCTTTAGCAGGAGGAGGAAGGAAAGGCAAACCTTATGAAGATGAAGTTGGAATAGGCAAGAAATAGGCAAGAAATGTACGATCAGCCAAGGAGCTCTCTGAAAACACAGCCTGACTCTTCGAGGCTGAGCAAAAGACTGGGGAGACGCTGCGCAATACCACGTGAGTGGGGGAGCGTTCCTCATCTAAAGCTCAGCCTGCAAGAAGAGGACTCAGAAGCACATCCCAGTCTCTGGATGCTCCGAGCGGCTCGAGGGAGAATGTGTTGTTTTAATTATATATATTTATAATCTTTTTTTTTTAAAGAATATAGTGTGTATTTTAAGAATGTACCAAGCAGAATCCGAATGGAAGTTATGTATTATATTGAATGTTATAACTTTAAGGTATATATTGAAGCTTAAATAAGAGTTAAATGGATAAAATTAAAAGATATAAAGGTGTCATACTCCAATCAGCAACTACAGGAGAAACTTTGTTTAATGAGAAAAGATAATATGAAATCGAAACAGGACAGACAAAAAGTATAAATATAATGATTTGAATTGAGATGAGATAATTAAAATAAAATTGAGAAAATTAAAAGAGGGGAGAAGCTATGTAGAAAATGTAAAACAGTAATAAGTTATGGAATAGAACATAAAAATGAGCATGAAATTGAATTTGTGTCTGTACGAAGACATGTAACCCAGGATTATGCTACTTTCAAAAAAGATGTTTTATTTGTATTTTTTTGTGAAAACTCAAATAAAATTTACAAAAAAAAAGAAGGCCCAGCTGATCAGTAGGGACTCGATGGGAGAATAGATGGGGGCAGGGCCAGTCAGAGGTGGTATTTGCCGGTTCTCCGAACTACTCAAAATTTCTGCTACTGGTTCTCCAGAACTGGTCAGAACCTGCTGATCTGATCTGAAGTTCAGCCTATAGAAAAAAACAGCAAAGATCATTGTATTCCAATTTGCTTTGGACTATAGTCCTCATTCAGTGACTGTCTCATTTAGTGACTGCAGTTATGACATTGAGGAAAAAGTAATTTTGCAACCCCTCTTCACATTTATGACTTTTGCAGGTCTATAAAGGAAAGGAAAGCTGAAGTAAGATCATTAGCACAATCACAGTTTCACTTAGCAACTGTGCTCAGGATTTCTTACGGTCGCTAAATGAGGACTATCTATACATCCTTTATCAAGAATCAGTTTGGCCTAATGGTTAAAGTATCAGGCTAGAACCGGGAGACTGTGAGTTCTGGTCTCACCTGAGGAACAATGTTGGTGTAATGAATGTTATGGTCTTAAATGCTTATAAGACATCTGGATTAAACAGTCAATTTATTAACATAAGATTGTTTTAAGAACTCTGGTTGGCAAAGGGCCCATCTAATGCAAAACTGGGTATGCATAGTTCAAAGTATGCATTTTTAATTTCTTTACTGTTAGCAACTTTGAATTCCCTAGAAGAAAAATGAACGAAACATTGGAGGAAAAATAAATACTGGTCTTTCAGTCTGTGAATTAAACATGAAAATCCTTAAGGATTATGGCTTATTGGGTTTATGAATCCCAAATACAGACATCCAACTTTGGCTTCTTAAAAGAAATGTCTAAACCTTGAACTGTTTTGACCAACTTTTAATAGAAGCAGATGTCAACTTGAGGCAGTATTTGCAATTATCCTTGTCAATCACTGCCAACTAGCATTCCTTCACATCTTGATCTTATGAACTTGTGTGCCTAAGAGACATACACTAAAGTATTGAAAAAAACACACTTGGATTGCAGTCTAAACTATTATCCATCTCTTGGACTTGATCTGGACCACTACTCTGCCTTCCAGCATCACTTTAAAAATGTAAGCAGAAAATTGAGTAGCATGTCACATTCAGAATTTTACTTTATTTTTAAAAGAGAAATATCCCCACACCAAAAATAAATTATCAAACAGGAAAAGTCAGGATCCTGGTTGCCTTCAGAACTGGATCTGCCAGCCAAAGCTGTTAAAAATGAAAGTGTTGATTCTATTTCATTTGTTAAAAACTTCTGGAAAGTTTCAAATTTAATTAAAACCATAACATTAAATATGGAGCTAAATATTGCAAAGCAAAACACAACCCTACAACATTACATGTTTAAAAAAATCTTGTGTGTGGAGACCCATAAATATTCTTAGAAAATAAAGATATAAATAAAGGGAAATTATAGCTCAGATTCTTGTTTGGAGGTGTGCCCAGCAACTCGGAGAAAAAGACACATTTATTTATTTATTTATTTTTAAATTTTTATTTTTAAAAACAAACATACACGTATAAAACATAAAACCATCTTCCATTTTATATACATACAGTGTGTCAGTTGGTTACGTATCTTTTGTGCTATCCTTTTGTAGTCATTTACTCACAATTTATATCAGTCTTCACATTGTCAAACTAGCATATGCTTATTAAACTATTTATTAATCAAGTGTACATCTCACATAACTCCATTCATCAGTCTAATTCAATCTCACCAATTTGCAATGTTTTGGAGCTGGGCAGATTTTGTAATTTTGAGTCCTCCATATTTAAGTAATTCCTATATACCTCACAAAGAACACATAGCTAGCCATTACTATATTTCTTTGCCCTGATTAAAAATTACAAAGAATTGTTCTGATAGTTGGGCAGTACAAAACTATTTCTGCTCCAAGATACAGAAATCAGTATATAGACTTCTCAGCAGATTGCACTGCTTCATTCAATCAAGACTGGAACAGAATAGCAATAAACTACTCCTAGATTGGAATGGGATAACACACTGTGGCCAACTCACTGCAGGACAATACGCAAAGCAATTTAACAATTCAATTTAAGTACTTGGAATAATTTTTAAAAATTATTTAATTTTTGTCATTCACATTTCATTCTGTCTCCTCTTTTACATCCTTTCTATAATGATTCTACTCCATCATTTCTTTGATACTAGTGTCAACTTTGGAAGCCATATTGAGATTTGATGCTCCCACGCTGCCACATAGCCTGAGAAAGGGGGGGGGATTTCAAATTGAGTATCTCTAAGTAGACAAAATAAAATTCTTTTGTTAGTTCAAGGTCATTGAGAATGGCGCAGAATGAAATAAGAATCTTACTTTAGGATGGATCGTGATTGGGCCATGTGATGTGATGATGGCCAAAGGGAGATGGATTTGTAGTTTTGAATATTGCAAGGAAGCCCAAAAACTTTCAGATTCGGGATTACACAGATGTGCCAGTATACCATCTTAACAAAGCAATCTTTGAGATGTTTGTTTCGGAGTTTTTGGCTGGAAAGGAGGGTTGCTGGAATGCTGACAACTAGTGTAACACCTGTCCCATAGTAATTTGGTCACGATGAGTTGGCCATGCCAAGTTGGCTGTGTCGAGTTATCCTAGACTCCTGCTAGATATCTACAATCCCAAATCACTAAATTTAAAAAGTGTGAAATCCTCAACTGAGCAGAAGTTAGAAGTTCAGGTGATCCTCGAGCTACAACTTAGTTCAGTCCAGAGTTGCAATTTTAAGTCATGCCTGTCATTAAGCAGGTCATTACATGACCAACTCAATTTTATGACATTTTATGGCAGCGATCGTTAAGTGATTCACCACAATTGTCAAACAAACCCAATGCCCACAATGTGTGGGGTTTTTTTTGTTTGTTTTTTGCCAGAAACTGGAAATAAATACTAATTTCCAGCAAAAAAAAAAAAGTATAGCAAATTGTAGTCCTGGGACTGCAGGACATTCCAAATGGCTGTAAATGCTGGCTGGTTGCCAAGCACCCAAAATGTGATCACATGATAATGTGGGGGAGAGGGGGCTGATTGTTTTAACTTTGAATCCAGGCCATAAGTATTTTTTTTATACATTGTAACTTCAAACAGTCACTAAATTACCAGTAATAAATGGAAGGCCAGCTGTAAACTACACTTATTTGAAAAATGTACCTGGTCTAAAATTACCTATTAAAAAACTGATCTCTGCCCTAGAAACGTTCTTCCTAATTCCAGGTGGATCAAATTAGGCACTTATTTGTCTGTCATTTTCTTGTTTAAAAAATGTCATTCTTTTTAAAAAGGAAGAGATTGATTTTGAATGAAGAAAGCTAGAAGCCATCATGAACTTTTTGTCTTTTTAATGTTCAACACTCAGGCTTAACTTGTGATCAGCAATTGAATATATCCTTCTGAGGTGGTAAGGGAGCCTGCCTATATCACAGTTGTAAGTTGTGGGGGTCATACAAGCAGACTGACCCAATTTTGTAACCTTTATTGTGGCGTTATTAAGCAAACCCTGCCATTGTAAACGGCTGTAAATGTGGCTGATTACCAAGCACCTGAAGTTCAGCCATGTGACCACAGGGGGCGGAGCAACCATTGGAAGTTTGAATCCACGGGTAGCCCCCAGATAGGCCTGTCATAACTTCAAATGGTTGCTAAGCAACCAGTCGTTAAGTCAAGGATTGCCTGTATTATACTGCAATGGTCTCCAACCTTTCCGGTTCAGTAGATTGGCGGAGGAGGCTGTGCTGGGGGCCAGGGGGGTAGGAGAAAGAGGGGATTGTTTTGCACGTGTGCATGCCACTTTTACAAATACAACTGCATGCACGTATACACTTGCACACTCACCCATCACTCCCATGGTTCAGTTCTGAATGGGATGCAGGCCGGCACTGAGCTGCAGATCTGTGGTTGGAGACCCCCGCTATACTATATGATGCATAAAGCAATAAAAAATAAAAAGTAATATAGCCTGCCCTTTTTCCAATAGCTCAGCTCTCAGCAACCCTTAGCTAATGTTGAATAACTCAGGAAAAAAATAAAACTAAATAAGGACAGCCTTGTTAATGCTTGGATGGGAAACCATCAAATAAATCTCAGGGCTTTATGATAACCAGGAGAAAATCATCCCAGGAAAAGGTCAGGAATGAATCACCTCCCTATTGTTCCCAAAATACAGAATAACATAGATGGAAGGGACTTTGCAGGTCATCTAGTCCAACCTCCCATCCAAGCAGGAGATCCTACACCATTTTTGACAGATGGCAATCCAGTCTCTTCTTGAAAGCTTCCAGTGATGAAGCTCCCACAAATTTTGAAGTCAACTTCTGTTCCGTTGGTTGATTATTCTGTCAAAAAAATCCTCCTTATTTCAAGGTTGAATCTCTCCTTGTTCAGTTTCCATCCATTGTTCCTTGTCTGGCCTACAGGTGCTTTAGAAAATAGCTTGACCCCTTCCTCCTCTCTGTGGCAGCCCCTCAGATATTGGAAGACTGGTATCATGTCTCCCCTGGTCCTTCTCTTCACTAGACTAGTCATGCCCGATTCCTGCAGCTCTTCTTCATATGTTTTATACTCCCTTGTTGTTCTTCTCTGCGTTCTTTCTAGAGTCTCTCTTTTTTATAGTGTGGTGACCAAACTGGATACAGTATTCTAAGTGTGGTCTTACCAAGGCTTTATAGAGTGGTATTAGCACCTTACGTGATCTTGACTGAATCCCTCTGTTAATGGGTTCCCAAAAACCATAGCTCTATGCCAGGGGTGGGATTCTACCAGTCCGCACCTATTCGCCAGAACCAGTTGTTAACATTCTAAGCAGTTTGGAGAACCGGTTGTTAGAAGAAATTACTGGCCAATCCTGTAAGGAAGGCAGGAAGGAAACATTCTGGTGTTGCTTACAGAAACTGCCTCTCCATTAACCCTTATTACATTCTTGGCAGGACTGGACTTCCTGTCTTGGAACTTCTCTGGAGTTTTTTTCCTTCCTTTGTTGGTACTTTGCTTGTGTGGAGTGACCATTCAAAGTTACAATGGCACTGAAAAAAGTGACTTATGACCCTTTTTCACACTTACGACTGTTGCAGCATCCCCACAGTCACGAGAGGCCAGGCGAGGAGATGTGTGCTTCGATGTGAGTGATGTTGAGTTGGCCACACCCAGCCAGCCACATGACCACCAAGCCATGTCCACCCAGTCACATGACCACCAAGCCACGCCCACAGAACCGGTTGTTAAAAAATTTGAATTCCACCCCTGCTCTATGCCAAGGGTCTTCAAACTTGGCAAGTTTAAGACTTGTGGACTTCAACTCCCAGAATTCCTGAGCTAACATGACTGGAGGAGGAATTCTGGGAGTTGAAGTCCACAAGTCTTAACGCTGTCAAATTTGAAGACCCCTGCTCTATGCAATCATCAGGAGTCAAGAGCGACTTGAAGGAGATTGTCTTCCTACCTTCCTGAAGTCCATAAATCATGAGAGCACTGATATGTGCAAGCTAGCTTCTACACTGCAATCTTAAATGGTAGAAAATATGACAAGATTTATACTTTGCTTCATATGACATGGGGACCTGAGACAAAATAACCAGAATAAACACTTCCCGCATTAGTAATTACCCACCTCCATGTTTCTTAATCTTGGCAACTTTAAGATGTGTAGATTTCCACTCCCAGAATTCCCCAGGCAGCTTTATTGGCTGGGGAATTCTGGGAGTTGAAGTCCACATATCATAAAAGTTGCCTAAGATTGATAAATACTGATCTACATGATTCAGGAATAGTAGAACCAGCGGTGGGGTTCAATTTTTTTTACTACCTGTTATGTGGGCGTGGCTTGGTGGGCGTGGCAGGGGAAGGATACTGTAAAATCTCCATTCCCTCCCCACCCCACTAACCTGCTTTCCAGCTCCGTTCTCCTGTGCAGGGCAACAAAAGAAAGCCCAGCTGATCAGCTGGGGGACGGGGGGCGAGAATAGATGGGGGCGGGGCCAGTCAGAAGGTGGTATTGGCTGATTCTCGAACTACTCAAAATTTCTGCTACCGGTTCTCCAGAACTGGTCAGAACCTGCTGAATAACCACCTCTGAACAGAGCCACTAATTTTCTGAATATAATCAGCAAAAAAAAAAAAAAAAAAACAGCAGCAGGTCTTTTCCATCTATTGAAATGATTTATCATGAAAATCCGACAAACTTTGAACATCCTTTCAGAATTATGTGCCATCTTTCTAAGCCTATCTTAATTTCTTTAAATCTTGCATCTATAAAATAATTATCTTTCAGCATATAGTGTTTTCCCTAACTGCATTTGAAATCAGTGGGATATTAAATGATCCCACTGATTTCAAATGGTCTCTAAGTGCAGCTTACATGGTTCGAAGCCAATTCCATTTGTACTATTAGTTCCTAAAATATTATATATGAGGCTTGGCATTACAAATAAAGTTACCATAGCCACTTAATTCCTAGGGGATTCATCAATTTTCAACTGTATAAAATACATTAAGGATATATTCTACTGGTCATAAAAAGGTCTAGACCTACATTAATAACAAGAGTCTGTCTGACAAGGCTTTTCATCCAAAAAGGAATGTACCATCTCAGAGAAGCTTTTTCTCTATGCATAAAGAAAGATTTTTTTTTTTAAAAAAAAAGTCTGCCCTCACTGCATGAGAATTAAATATTTATTTCCACCACAAGAAGTTATTAAAACTCCGCAGGCATAAATATAGAGCAGGAAAACTATAACCCACAAGACATTAGCGTATTTTACTAAAATGCATTGTGACAACAGATGTAAACAGAAAAGATTCACCGGCGAGAACGTAGTAGCTGTGTGAATTCTTTGTGCAGTAGGTTTGTGAGTTCACCAGTCAGATGTGATTACAGGTAGTCCTTGACTTATGACCACAATTGAGCCACAAATTTCTGTGGCTGAGACATTTGTTAAGTGCATTTTGCCCCCCCTCAACACCTTTTACGATCTTTCTTGCCACAGTTGTTAAGTGAATCATTGCAGTTATTAAATTAGCAGCATGGTTGTTAAGTGAATCTGGCTTCCCCATTGCTTGTCAGAGGAACGCAAAAGGAAATCATGTGACTAGGGGACACAATAACTGTCATAAATATGGGTCAGTTTCCAAGCATCTGAATTTTGATTACATGAAGATGCTGCAACGGTTGTGTGGAAAATGATCATAATGCACTTTTTTCAGTGCCTTTGTAACTTCGAATGGTCACTAAATGAACATCTAGTCGAGGACTAGATGTATAAGGGCAGAGTTGTGCAAAGCTTTTAAAAAGGCACTTGACAGCCTTGTGAGGGAGACCAGATCGGAAACACAGCCTGCCCCATCCACATTCTTCTGTGGGCTAAGCCGCTTTTTATCTGGCTCTGTGTCTTGCTCCCCAAGGTTATTTGTGCCTACCATCACACAGCACTTCACTTCAACAATTCAATCTCAACACCCCTTAAAGAAAATGTGGAATCTTTGAATGGGCAGAAGTCTAGTTTGTAGCCCACTGAGTTTAGTCCTACCTGGGTATTTTCAATCAATCAATCAATCAGAACAGAGCTGGGTGGGACCTTGGGGCAGGGGTGGGAGTCTACCAGTTCGCACCTATTCGCTAGAACCGGTTGTTAACATTCTAAGCAGTTCGGAGAACCGGTTGTTAGAAGAAATTACTGTCCTAATCCTGTAAGGAAGGCAGGAAGGAAACATTCTGGTGTTGCTTACAGAAACTGCCTCTCCGTTAACCCTTATTACATTCTTGGCAGGACTAGACTTCCTGTCTCGGGAACGTCTCTGGAGTTATTTTCCTCTCCTTTTGTCAGCTTTAAAATTCAGCTGCCGCATTTTTGTTAAGAGAGTTGGAGGAGTTGAAAAGTTCAAGGTTATTCTGTATGTCGTATTAAGAAATTCCAGTAACAGTTAATTGGTTCTTGTGATTTATGTAGAAGTGGGAGGAGAGAAGGGAGGAGAGAAGGTGGATTCTGTGTAACAGGCGAAAATAATTTCACTTGGGAAATTACCTTTGACATGCCAGATCTGTTTCTAAATAAATCAATTGGAGAGAAATGTCTCAGAGTGATTGATCTCATGGATACTTTTTGGATGCCTTACACCTTTGCTGGTACTTTGCCTGTGTGGAGTGACCATTCAAAGTTACAATGGCACTGAAAAAAGTGACTTATGACCATTTTTTCATACTTACGACTGTTGCAGCATCCCCACAGTCATAAGATGCCAGGTGAGGAGATGCATGCCTCAACGTGAGTGATATTGAGTTGGCCACGCCCAGCCAATACCATGACCACCAAGCCACATCTATCCAGTTACCACCAAGCCATGCCCACCAACTAAGCCATGCCCACAGAATTGGTTGTTAAAAATTTTGAATCCCACCCCTGCCTTGGAGGTTTTGTAGTTCAACTCCCTGCTGAAGCAGGAGGTCCTATACCATTTCAGACAAGTGGCCGTCCAGTCTCTTCTTAAAAACCTCCAGTGGTAAAGTACCCAAAAGGCAAGCTGTTCCACTGGTTAGTTGTACTCGGTGTTACGAAGTTTCTCCTTAATTCCAGGTTGCTCCTCTCCAAGAAGAGGATTAGTTTCCATCCATTGTTTCTTGTCTTGCTTTCTGGTGCTTTGGAAAATATTATGATTTGACCCCCTCTTCTTTGTGACAGCCCCTCAAATAAAGGAATATTGCTATCATGTCATCCCTAGTCCTTCTTATCTCTAGATTAGCCATACCCAGTTCCTGCAACCATTGTTCATATGTTTTAATATCCATTACTTTAATTATGCTAGTTGCTCTTCTCTGTACTTTTGGCAAGCTTCATGCTGGCATGAGTGTGGTAATATAACCTATTGATCATTTTATCATTTTCTGTAAGGCCTTTGTATAACTAGCAGTAAGTCTAGGAGATGTGGGCATTCTTGGTGGGGGTAGGAGTATCTTTGCTCAGAGTGCCTCATTCTGTTTTGATTCTGCCAGTTTAGAAGGAATAGGAAAATGGGTGAAAGTTCAAGGTACAAGATACACAGTTGTGCTTTCTCATGGGACTTTCCAAACTTTCCCATGAGACTTTCCGTGGCTGTATGATCTCACCCTAGCAAGGTAACATCTGGGACTTTCCAAGATTGTGTGTTCTCATGCTGGTGAAGTAATCTCCTGTTGAGGTCATTGTTTTCTGAATATGCAGACTGTATTTTGCTTGTGTTTTTTCTCAATAAATACTGCTACCTGAGTTCTCTCAGGGTTGGCATTTTCTCAGAGACAGTTCCCTGTGTCTCATTTCAATGTCAAACCACCATAAATGGTGACCCCGACGTGATAGCTTGGAAGGCTATACGTTTCCCGCATCCTATACTCATCGTCGCGGACGTCGACTGGAGCCCTCATCTTCTTCGCTGGACGAAGATAGATTCTTTTCGTGAGTATGGGGGGAGATCTCTCGAAGGCTCAGAAAGAGCACATCAGGGAATTGAGAGGGATCATTGGGAATAGTTTTGGGTTTGGAATTGGCAGTAGGGGTTGTGCTGTAGGAAAGAAAGAAATTGAGGACTTACTACAGTATGTTTGGAAAAATATTAAGTCATATCCGGAGGGAGGTAGTATTAAAGTAGAGTCCTGGAAAAAGATAGGGAAATTTTTGCACGAGGAACCTCGTGCCCCTTCTTCAATTTTGTTAACCTGGAGGGTGATTATGGATGCATTAGCTACTTATGAACAACCGCTCCTAGCACCCCCGAAGAAGGTTTGCCGCTTTACCATGCGTGCGTTTGTTGCCGCTGACGGCACCTCCAGATAAATCTGGGGGACTGTCCGGCGCTAGCAATACTTTGTCAGAAGATAAGAGTTTACCTTTAAGGGTTCAGGTGGATGCAGTTACTGCAGCTATTCAAGAAGCAAAGAATAGAGGGGAATTATCAGGAGATGATTTGGTGGAGTTTGGAGTAGAAGTTCAACTTAATCCAGTAGAAATTGTCATGGATGCTGCATTAAATCCGCAGCGGGAGTGGAAGCCTTTACAGCTCAGAATTTTGAGGGAAGTTAAGCAAGCAGCAAAAGAATATGGTGTTAGAACGCCATATACTCAGGCATTGTTAGAAGCAGTTGGTTATGGAAATAAAATGATTCCGGCTGACTGGAAAGCTCTGTTGAATATGATTTTAACTCCAGCTCAATATTTGGTGTTAGATCAGAAATGGAGACAGCTGGCAGTCCAGAGGGGAACAGCAAATGTTACCCCAGATCAGCTTTACGGAGCTGGTAATTTTACAACAGTGGAACAACAGAGAGATGGTATGCCTGAGGAAGGGTTCATTCTTCTCCCACAAATAATTTTTCAAGCCATAGGGTCTCTCCTGACGGCGAAGGTGGTGAGAAGACCTTTACTAACATCAAACAAGGGAACAATGAACCCTATGAAAATTTCATTAGCAGACTGAAATTGGCTATTGAAAGACAAATTGATAATCAATTCGCCCAGAAAGAGTTGCTTTTTAAGTTAGCAGTAGAACAAGCTAACACAGATTGCAAAAGATTTTAAATCCACTGGTAGCAAGTGGGGGAGGAGAAATCGCAGATTTGATTAATGCATGTAGGAAGGTTGGGAGTCAGTCTTTTAACATGGAAACTTTAGCTCTGGCTTTACAAACAGGACATGCTCAAAAGGGAATTGTTTCAATTGTGGGAAGCCTGGACATTTTAAAGCACAATGTCGGGCTCCTGGAGGAGGTCAAAGTCAGCAGAATAAGAGATCAATGGGACAGGGTGTTCGTCCTAAATCAGTGTGCCCAAAATGTAAGAAAGGATACCATTGGGCATATCAGATGCTCCTACAGTTTTTACTGATGGAGGGAAAGTTTTTGGTGCTTGTGTTTGGAAAGATAAATCTGGAATTTGGCATACAAAAGTGACTTCAGAGCAGAAGTCTGCCCAGCAGGCAGAACTTGCTGCTGTAGTTTTGGCTTTTCAAAATTTTCACAATCAGGATTTTAATTTAATAGTGGATTCATTGTATGTGTATAATTTGTTACCCTTTGTAGCAGGTTCTTATTTGTCTCCTGGAATATCACCTGATATTTTAAGATTGCTTTTGTTGTTACAAGGATGTTTGGAGCAGCGTGTGAATGTGTGTTTTGTTGCTCATATTCGTAGTCATAGTAATTTGCCTGGAATTTTATCACAAGGTAATGCCAAAGCTGACAGTGCTGTAACTTCAGTCCTCACTGTCCAGCCATGGGACAGTCATAGTTATTTTCATCAAAACGCTAAAGCATTGGCACAGCAATTTAAACTTACTACTGCAGAAGCTGCTGCCATAATTCAACAATGTCCAACTTGTTCAAAGCAGGGCACGAATATCCCTATGGGAGTTAACCCCAGAGGGTTGAAACCTTCAATGATTTGGCAAATGGATGTTACTCAATATCCGCCATTTGCGCCCTGGAAATATATACATGTGACTGTGGATACTTACTCAGGATTTTTAATGGCTACCCCTCAAAGAGGTGAGATGGTTAAACATGTCATCAATCATTGCATTAAGACTTTTTCAGTTGCTGGAACACCTAAAACTTTAAAAACTGATAATGGTGCGGCTTATCGGAGCACCGGTTTTGATCAGTTTTGCAAACAATGGTCCGTGGAACATAAATTTGCCACGCTCAAGATCATGTTGACTAAATTAAATAAAAAAGGAGGGAAGCTCCTGGGGCTTCCGGCGATTCAAGATCAATTAAATCTAGCTTTATATACTTTAAATTTTTTAAATTTGTCTGGTAACCCCCTAGCGCGGCCAGCAGGCATTTTTCTTCTCCTTCTACAGATGCGGTGAGACCTCGGGTGTTGGTGCGGTTCCTTCCAGATCCGGCATGGGTTCCTGCTGAGCTGATAACGTGGGGACGTGGTTATGCAGCAGTTGAACATCTTGGTCAAATTCGTTGGGTTCCTGGTCGGTGTGTTCGGCCTGATCATTCGCAGGCACCTGTGAAGGAAGTTTCGGAGGAGCAGGATGGTGCATCTGTGGTTCCTGATCCTGTTGATTCTGCCTAATCTGTCCTGGGCTGCTCGGGTGCGGAGAGAGCAGCGACAGCATGTTCAGCGTGCCGGAGATTTGGGCGATGATTTGTGGACCGATAATAATTACATTAAAGATTTGCGCACAACTGCCAAAAACTTGAACATCACCAATTGTTGGTTGTGTATGCACCTTCCTGGGAGAGTGGGAGAAGGATTGACTCTACATGGAGTTCCATTTAATCGGTCTACTTTGCAGACCGGAAAGCATAACATTTCATATGCCATGAACTTCACGGTCAAGGTGAAGACTGCACTGCAGTCTCCAGCACATTTATGTTTTCAAAACATTACAAACTCACAATTCTTGGGGAATCATAGTGTCTGCAATTACACTATTAAGTGGACAAATGGTTCAGAGAACAACATAACTTGGATAAATGGGAAAAATGAGTCTGATGCATTTGGCCAGTATCAATATCTAGACATGAAACAGCTGATGCAAGCGGCAAGTCAACAAGGTTATGTACAGCTGGAAGGGTTTTGGTTTTTATGTGGACTGTGGGCATATCAACAAATCCCTGCAAATTGGTCAGGGACATGTACTTTGGGGTTTGTCATTCCGGTTATCTATAAGTTAGATACATTACCTCCTGAGGTTCGGATCCGAAATCGTCGGGAATTGGATTCGGGTCTAACCATGGGAGGTAATCTGTGGACACAAATTTCTCGAGGTCTTATCCCGCCTTTGGGAATTGCTATGAACTATAGAGATATTCATATTTTAAATAATTTTACTGTTGCTATGTTTAATGATACTATAAAGAATATTAAGATGATTAATGTAGAAATGTCTGAAATTCGTACAGTTACTTTGCAAAATCGATATGCTTTAGATATTATGTTAGCTGCTCAAGGAGGAGTTTGTGCTTTAATTCATTCACATTGTTGTGTTTTTATACATAATTATGAGCCAAACATTACAAAGACTGTTCAGGACATGGAAGATCGTATTGCTCAGCATCAATCTGGAGCCGATGGGTTTAATGCATCATTCTGGGACAGTCTGTGGTCCTGGCTTCCTGATGGATCATGGTTTCGTTCCTTATTGCAAGGGGTTGTTATTATTATTGCTATATGTATCTTATTATGTTGTTTTATTCAATGTATTCCTAATCTATTACAAATGTGTACCTCAGTCTTCCGGCATGTGGGATCAGGTCATGAGGGAACTGTGTACTATGCCACTAAAACACCCCCTATCTTTGAATAAATAAAAAAGGAGGGAATGTGGTAATATAACCTATTGATCATTTTATCATTTTCTGTAAGGCCTTTGTATAACTAGCAGTAAGTCTAGGAGATGTGGGCATTCTTGGTGGGGGTAGGAGTATCTTTGCTCAGAGTGCCTCATTCTGTTTTGATTCTGCCAGTTTAGAAGGAATAGGAAAATGGGTGAAAGTTCAAGGTACAAGATACACAGTTGTGCTTTCTCATGGGACTTTCCAAACTTTCCCATGAGACTTTCCGTGGCTGTATGATCTCACCCTAGCAAGGTAACATCTGGGACTTTCCAAGATTGTGTGTTCTCATGCTGGTGAAGTAATCTCCTGTTGAGGTCATTGTTTTCTGAATATGCAGACTGTATTTTGCTTGTGTTTTTTCTCAATAAATACTGCTACCTGAGTTCTCTCAGGGTTGGCATTTTCTCAGAGACAGTTCCCTGTGTCTCATTTCAATGTCAAACCACCATACATGAGTCCTTTTATCAAGAATGGGCATCTTAGTAAAGAGCTGCCACTTCGCACTGCCCCAAATGAAGCATTTTTCTGCCAGGTTTATGATTTCAATGCAAACTGTAATAATTGGTTGGCATCTTTACATCTGTACGGTCTTGTGCCTAAGGATGCCAATGCAGCTATGGACACTGCCTTCATACCTGCCAGGTTCTGGTACTTTTTGACATTATATATTATAAAGAAATCCTTTAATTAAAAAGAAGGGAAGCTGGCGTGTAGTGAAAGAAAACACCAGTTTCCAATGTTTGTTTGATTCTCCATTCCAAGAATCTATAAGTTGTTTTTCTAAATGAAAATGATGGGGACTGCATAACAGTTGATTTGCTCACTTCCCTAGAAAATAGACAATAGTAAGCTGGGTGCATCCAGCAGGACAAGGCGTTAAGTGGCAAATCAATCCTGAATTCTTGGTATACAGGAAGACAGCAAGGGTGAGCCTTCCTTAACCTTTCGCATGTTGTATGATCTCAGTTATTAGACCATGTTTTACTCTGGAAGAGTCTTGTCTGTAGGCAAGCCACAATAAAGTAATTACTCTAAGTAACTCCTTGTGTCTTTCTTGGTTCCTTGTGCCTGATAGCAGTACAATCCAGACAAAAACCCAAAATAAGAGACTACACCATGCGAGATTAGACGGGGAATGGAGAAAGGTGTTCAGGAGAGCCACACCCTAAAATTTCTATTACATTAGAAAGTTATAGCTTTAGTCTGGCATGATTCCGTCTGCAAAAGTATAAGCAAATGAAGAATTGGACCCAGTCAGATCTAACTGTCTCTTTTTGGGGTTCGGACACGTCACAGACTGTTCCACTACTTAATCAATCTGCAACCTTTCATTCCCATCCCAAAAGGCATGTCAACAAAGTGAAACAGTATTCAAAGTATAATCTGTCAGAGATATAAAGCCACATTATTCCACCTCAGCTGTCAATGCAAAACCCAACCTCAGCATATCCATTTACTGGTTACAAATCTCTCTTGAGGCACAAGAGCTGGAAAAGAGTTGGTGAAATTGCAGCAGAAATATGGATATTACTTCAGCCTTTCCACTTAATGATTCCACAGAGCCCTACTGTATTTTTAAAATGAAGTTTTCAAACTATTTTATTTACTAAGGCTACCCTGCATCATCATTGTTTTTTATACTAGAAAAAAAGTGAACATGGAATAGAAGTTTTTCCATCATATTTGACATTTCTTTAAATCATCTGAAACAAAACTGCCAAACCTGCATGCCTATTGACCAGGCTTTGGAAAAACTACTTTTATATTTATTATGGTAGTGAGCCTCCTCTGGGAAGGGAATAAAGAGATAACAATGCTTTAATATTTATGACAGACACCTTCTAATTCAGGAAGTTTAAAAATATATAATCACTCCTACTTCAAAATGCTGAGCTTATTATTTCCTCTAATAGCTTTTTCTAATCTCCTGTGCTGCAAATGTGTTAATTAATCTCCATAATCCTACAGCAAATATGCCATGCTAATAGTGGATGATGGAAATTGTAGTGCAATATCTCTAGACACTAACATAGGTACTGGTCTTGAACGTGTTTCATAATTGGATCAATAATAGGGGGATAGGATGGGATGGGATGGGACGGGAGAGGACAGGATAGGATAGGATAGGGTGAGGTGAGGTGGAATGGGATGGGATGGATCTGATGGGATGGGACAGGACAGGATAGGGTAAAGTGAAGTGGGGTGCGGTATGATATATATATATATCTCACAGACCATTTAAGATACCTAATGGAAAAAAGAGTCTTGAGAGTTAACAAGGTTCAACATTGAATGGTACAAAGCTAGTACAGACTCTAATTCTTCTGCTTCAAATATTGTGAAGCCTTGCACGGCCCTCCCAAGCTCCGTTTTTACTGACAGAGGGTTATAGGAGGCTGGCCCAACCAAAAACGGAGCTCGCAAGGGCTGTGTGTGCCCCACCCCCCAGCTCCATTTGTGCTGGCAGAGGGTTGCAGGAGGTCGTCCCAGCTGAAAATGGAGTTTGTGAGCCTGTCCTTCACAGGCACCGCCGACAAGAGTGATGTCAAGCTGCCATGCTCATCCTGGCCACGACCAGCCCAGCCCATTGAAATCAAACACATCCCTGAGGCGGCCCTCAGTGAAATCGATTTTGACATTCCTGGTCTAAAAGAAGACTGAATGTGTAGGTCGTATGGTTGAAAGAAGTTTTGGAGGCCATCTGCGGTAAATTGGTCGCAAAACTGACTGTAGCACAATCTATCAGCCGTTTTACAAGACTGCAAGTTCAGGTAGTCCTCGGCTTACAATGGTTCATTTAGTAACCATTTGAAGTTACAATAGCATTCAAAAAAGCTGCTATAATAGGCCCAAGTCCAGCTCCCTGTGAATTCCCTTATCTACGCCTATGTAGCTTTGACTGTTATTTGACTAAATTTCTTGTATTAGAGGCAGCGGTAACAAACTCTATTGTGCTCTGAACTGAAGCAATAACCCTGGTTATCTATGCCTGACACTGTGTTGGTATATTCTTCACAGTTTATAAATCATGAATATCATTACTTGATTCAATTAGGAAATGGAAGAGTTCCATCTACTTAAATGAACATTCTTCTTCTTCACGTTAAGGACAGATAATGTTTGGTTCTATAAAATTTGAGTACAAGTAATAGGTAATCAGTTTTGAAAAGGCAAAGGGATGGATACGTTTATGTCTAAATTTTTGGCACAAAATGGAAAGAAGTACTTTTTTTGTAGAAGAAACTGGGAAAAAAAAATAGAAACTTCAGTGGGTGGAATCTAACAAGGTATTTTACCTTACAAGAAATAATATCTATAGAGTCTTTGGTGCTCGCTCCCTGAGCTTGGTTGTTTGTTTGCAGACTTTTCATTACCCAACTAGGTAACATCATCAATGTTAAGTATAGGGGTTGCTCTCTATTTATATCCAGTAACTTTCTTGCTAATGTTGGTCATGGTATGATTCCCCCACCCCTTGATTCTTGATTAAAGTAGAGATAGTCCTTGACTTATAACTACTCATTTAGCAACCGTTTAAAATTACAACAGCAATGAAAAAAGCTGCATATGATCAAGCTTCATACTTACTGCTGAATCTCTACAGTCACATGATCAAAATTTGGGCATTTGACAGCCAGCATATGAGTTTCCCAGGCAGTTTCCCACAATGGAAAAGTCAATGGGGGAAATCTGGATTCACTTAAGAATTACGTCATTCATTTAACAACTGCAGTGATATGCTTAACAACTGTTGCAAAACAAGTTGTAAATCTGGTGTTAGCAACAAAAATTCTGCTCCCAACTCTGGTTATAAGTCAAGAACTACCTGTTTTCTGCTTGATTGCTTGTCTGCTTGATAGTTACAATGATAAAAGATTGCAATCAAGCAGGAGACAATACTCTAAATCAAAGACCAACACTGACAAGAAGCATATAAACAGGGAGCAAACCTCACACTCCCTTGCACTGATAATGTTACCTACTAGGTAACGAAATATATGCAAGCTAAGAATCAAGGTCAGAAGCACCAAGGACCCCATATTATTCTCCTTTATTGGCAATAATTTATTGGCATTAAATAGCATGTGCATGCTTGGGGTAAATTAAGTTTGGTTGGGTTATGGCCCATTGGTCCAAATCAGAACTAAACGATGCTTTCCATAGACTTAGCAGTGAATGCTGCACATGCCATATGTATATCATTATTACTGGTAAGTTAGTTGTATCTTCTCTACCTTACTAAAAAATGTAATGTGATAGCCCTCATTGATGAAAGACACGATGGGTAGCAGAGGCCAGTATAAGGAGAAACCAATTTGCATGACCTCACCATGAAGGAAAATAGTGATTTAATTATGATTATGGCTGGGCAAAGAACATATTATTACTATACTATTTACTTTTAATAAACACATTTTAGTCTGTGCTTCTCAAAGTTTGCCGTAGGGCAGTTACTGGGTAATATTGTGACACTGTTCAGTGCTCAGAGTCAATTGAATTGAGATAGGTGGCTGTAGGAATTGATTGAACGAGTGAATGAATAAATGAATGTTTAGAAAAAAAGTATTAATCAACAAACAAAGGGAAAAGAAGATGTAAGACTGTATGTATTTATACAGTCTTCCTTCTTTGGAGACTTCTTAGTCTGTAATTGAGAGAGAAGGCGGAAGATGTAATAGGTCTGAATTAAAGTGTTTGAACTCATGGAGAGGAGTTGATGAATACATGCAGGGAAGTGCAGGTACGGGTTTAATTAGTGAAAGGTAAAGATTATTTTGCAAGTTGGCAAGGAATAGATGGGAGTGAAAGAGGAGAGGAGAGAGAAAAGTAACTAGTTGAAGATCTAAGCATGTACGGATAAGAATCATTACTGTTGAGTATCAGCTTAGAAGGAAGCAAGTTTAGTTCAAATACATGGGTTACACACATATATATGTACACATGATAAAGAAATTGATTGAAATTTAAAAAGCACAATTAATTAGAGATAATGAAGACTCAGATTGAAGGAATCAAACACCAAATACAGGTTGTTCTCAGTTTATGACCACAATTGAGCCCAAAGTTTATGCTGTTAAGTGAGAAATTTGTTGAGTGAGTTTTGCCCCATTTTATGACTTTTCTCACCACATTTGTTAAAGGAATCACCGCAGTTGTTAAATTGGTAACACGGTTGTTAAGTGAATCTGGACTCCTCATTGACTTTGCTTGTCAGAAGGTTGCAAAAGGGGACCACATGACCCCGGGACATGGCAACTGTCATAAATGTGAGTCAGTAGTCAAGTATCTGAATGTAAATCATGTGACCATGGGGATGCTACAAAAAATCACTAAATGAATTGTTGTAAGTCAAGGACTACCTGTCATGGATTTAAATTACAGGAAAGTTGAATGTCACAAGCACAAAACCTCCCCAACTATATGAGCAACTCCATACCACATTTGGAGGGGTCATGGACATCCCTTGTTCAAATAGTTGAAATTATATCTATCTGTATTTGTTTGAATTTATGCATTGTTACAAGAGTTGGACTCAAAGATCCTTTCAAATCTAACACAGAGCAACCTTGACGAAACAGCCACGAAGGGCTTGGAAAAGATATTCAGATACCACGAATTATCTTTAACTTCTAAGATCAGAATTATTTAAGTCATGGTATTCCTGATAGCTACAACATACTAACATGCTTAGTGTGTGTTGAAATAACACGTGACCTATTTCATCTATGGAAATGAAATGAACCACAGTTCATACAGTTAGATGGACAGTTGATAAATTTTGGTTAGATGGGCATTGATAAATTTTAAGAAGGAAGGAAGGACACAATCAGCAAAAGGTAGATGTACATAGTCACTATTGTAATGGATGCACTGTTGGAACACCTGAAAGACCTGGTTAGAGACAGACTGTGAAAAATCTATCTATGTAGTCATTAGGAATACAACTGACTCAATAGAATGGGCGTTGGTAGAAGTTATTTATTTTTTATTTATTTATTTATTTGATTTGCCAATTGTTTACAAGATAATAAGTATAAGCGTATACATAGTTGTGAATACATGAAATGGGTACATATAAGAAAAATAAAAGAATAAGAGAAACAATAGGACAGGGACGGTAGGCACGTTGGTGCGCTTATGCACGCCCCCTACAGACCTCTTAGGAAAGGGGTGAGGTCAATAGTAGACAGTCTAAGGTTAAAGTTTTTGGGGCTCTTTCTATCTATGTTACGAGAGAGCCCAGGATGGGTTGACTCCTTCCTGTGACATCATTTAGCTGAGTCTGTAATAAGATATAAAAGCCAGCCCCCAGGAGAGACCCTAGCTTTGGCGAAGATACTTGACAGATTGAAAGGTGTCTCTGAAAGCACAAATGAATACAGAAATATGACTTACCCTCTCCAGACGAATCAAGGGAGGGGCTGTGCTCTCTCGCAGCATAGATAAAAAGGGCGTTCAGGGTAACTTCTACCAATGCCCATTCTCCTCCATGCTGCATTGAGAGCCCAGGATGGGACATACCAAAGTTTGCATGTCCACGGGCGGGTCCTCGTCCGGCTCATCACACCGATTGTTGAACCACTCATTGAAGCACCCGTCTGCCGAAGTTGCAGTTGCCGAGGCAAAGACATCCAGACGGTAATATCTGATGAAAGGAGACGGGGATGTCCACGTGGCCGCACGACAGATCTCCTCCAAGGGTGCTTGGGTCGCCCAGGCAGCCGAAGTGGCCGTGTTTCTGGTAGAGTGCGCCATCAGACCTCAAGGAACCGGAAGGGCCGCAGCTTTGTAGGCCTGCTCAATGTAAGATCTGACCCACCTGCTAATAGTAGGAGAAGAGGCCTTGTGCCCCAAGAGAGAAGGGAAAAGGAAACAAAATGGCTTCCGACTTCCTGAAGGAGGAAGTGCGCTTAATGGATATTCTAAGAGCCCTACCTACGTCTAGCGTGTGCCACTGCTGCTCTAAGTCATGGTGCGGGAGGGGGCAGAAGCCAGGCAACATAATGTCCTGGGACCTGTGAAACAGGTGTTAACCCTTGGAATAAATGAGGGGTCCAGACTGAGGACAACCCTATCATCGTGAAAGGAACAAAGGTCCTGTCTGATGGAAAGAGCAGCGAGCTTGGATACCCGGCTGGCTGAAGTGATGGAAATGGGGAACACTATCTTCAGAGTCAGGAAACGGAGAGACAATGTTCTAAGGGGTTCAAAGGGGGGCTTTGTAAGGGCATTAAGAACCACATGACAATCCCAGGAAGGATACCTGTGAACCACTGGTGGGTGCAGGTTGGAAGCCCCTTTCAAAAACCTCCTGATTGAAGGGTGATGGAATAAGGAAGGAAGCGAACCCCATGAAAGAACCGAGGGCATCAACCTGCCTATGTTAGGTATTGGGGGCCAAACCTTTCTCCAGATCATGCTGAAGGAATCTAAGAACCTTTGCCAACTGGGCTAAAGCAGGAGAGAGAGACCCTCCCTAAGGCACCATCGGGAAAAGGCCTTCCAGGTGGCATCATAGATGCGCCTTGTAGAAGGTTTGCAAGATGCCAGGATAGTGATGATGACCCTTTCAGGAAGATCAGCCACCTCTAGCCGCTGCCGCTCAAGTGCCACATGGTCAGCTTGAGCCACTGGGGCTCCGGGTGGAGCATAATCCCCTGATGTAGGGAGATTAGATGGGCTGGGATCCTCCAAGGAGAAGCCACCGATAGGTTGACCAGGTCCACAAACCAGGGCATCTTTGGCCAATAGGGTGCCAGGAGGAGGAGCTCCGCTCGTTCCTCCAACATCTTCCAAATTCTTGTCGGAATGATGGGAAGCGGGGGAAAGGCATAGAGGAGACTTTTGGGCCATCTGCACCGAAGGGCATTGGTTCCCTCCGCTCCCTGGCAAGGAAACCTGGCGAAGAATCTGGTGACCTGGGCGATTTGAGGAGTGGAGAAGAGATCCACCTCCGGCGTTCCGAATCTGAGGGAAAGGTCCCTGAATAGAGACGGAGGAATGGACCATTCTGCCTGGTCAACTGGGCTCCTGCTGAGCCAGTCGGCCTGGAAATTGTTGATCCCGGAGAAGTGGTCCGCCGAGATCGACAACAGGTGTTTCTCTGCCCATAACCCCAACTGTAGAGCCTGGACCTCTTTCCCCTCTGTCCATAACCCCAACTGAGGGCTCTGGACCTCTTTCCCCCCTTGCCGGTTGACATGAGCCATGGTGGCCATGTTGTCCATAAGGACTAGAACATGAGAGCTGGTCACTGAGTGCCTGAAATGCTTGAGAGCTAGAAAAATGGGTCTGAGCTCTAGCCAATTTATGGGAAGGGCCTGCTCTGACCTGGACCAAGGTCCTGAGCTATCTGGCCCTGCATATGGGAACCCCAACCCAGGAGGCTGGCATCGGAGGTTATCACTAGCCTGTCTGGGACCCTGAAAAGGAGTCCCTTCCAAATTAACGGGGAACACCACCAATTGAGAGATCTCCAGATTTGTGGTGGGAGCGGGACCTTGATGGATGAGTGGCTAGTTCCTGCTCATTGGTAGGGAAGCAGGAACCATTAGAGTGGACAGGAGTGGAAAAAGCCGTGGCTTTGGAGATATGACAGGTAATTTGCAGATCCCGATGGGCTGCATGGATGGAGGACAGAATCAAAATGTTGTCCAAGTAGCATTGGATCCTTACTGGAACAGAAAGCAGAGATGCCATCAATGCTGCCAGAACCTTCGTGAAGACCCTTGAAGCCGATGAGAGGCTGAAGGGAAGTGCTCGATACTGGTAATGGGTATTCTGATAACAGAAACAGAGAAACTGGCAATGATGAGGCCAAATGGGGATGTGGAGGTAAGCCTCCATGAGATCAATGGAAGAGAGGAGATCGCCCTCCCGAACGCTCTCTAAAATAGAATGCAGAGTCTGCATTTTAAATTGCCTGTATTTTACAAATTGGTTGAGAAATTTTAGATCCAGGATGGTTCACTACCCCCCCCCCCGAGGCTTTGGGAATGATGAAAAGGCGAGAGTAAAGCCCACGCACTGTTGAGAGGGGGGGAACAGGTTTGAATAGCTCGGATTTCAAGAAGTAGTTGAATGGCCTGATTCATGAGGTCTTGCCTTGAAATGTCCCGAGAGACAGGACAGATCAAAAAAAATTTGGGGGGTGGCATTAGGAAGCCCAATTGTAATCCTGACCTAATAGTGCTGAGCATGCAGGCATCCGCCATGACTCCTTTCTATTTGGAGGCAAAGAAGGCTAGGCGACCTCCAATGGGTGGGGAGAACGAGGGATTACTTAGAGCGACGGAAGGAACGACCCCCACCCTCCCAAAAGGGCTGTTTACCAGTATAAGGAGCTGGGCGATAGTCGGCTCTCTTCCCAGAGGAAGAGAAAATTTTACATTTATCTCTGGTTTTGATGAGATAAGGTTCCAGAGCATCATCAAAAAGCTTATTGCCCGCGAATGGAACTGAAGCCAGCTTCCATTTATGGTGTGACTCCGCCTGCCAATTTCTGAGCCATAATACTCTTCTTGCTGCTACTGAAGATGCCATGGCCCTAGATGCAAATTTGGCGGAATTGAGAGTGGCATCTGCAGTGAATTCCACCGCTGCAATAATCTTGTTAAGGCCTTGGTGAGACCGAAGGTCAGATGTAGGCAATCTAATCTGGCATTGGTGCAGCCACCGTATGGATGCCCATGTGAGAGTGCCAGTAGATGAGAACGAAGCCAGAACCGGAATGTCAATAGAAGGCACTGCCAGGGTATTGTCCAGGGTTGCGCTGATGTTGTAGAAACGCTTATCCAGAGAAAATGGGCGAGGACCTGCCGAAGGGGAAGCGCACTGTTCCTTGACCATGTCCAGGAACAAAGTGGGAGAAGGCAAAACCCCTGCATGCACTACAGGCTTGGAGAAGAATGAGTCTCCCTGGCTAGAGGGAATTCCTTGTGGCTTGGGAGCCACTTCCTCTGGCGACAGCTTGGCAGTGACCAAGGCCTTGCTGAGTAATGGCCTGAAGAGAGAAGGATTGAAGACCAATGCAGAGGATGTCTGCTCTGGGCGAGAGTCCTCTCCCTCTGAAAGATTTTGGTCAAAGGTCTCGCCCTAAATCAGGGTGATGAGGCAGGGAACTTATAGATTGAGAAGGGCCTGAACCGTTTCCAGAGGTTGATGGATTTACTTGAAGCCTTCAGCCAATCCCTGCCTAAAGGCCAAAGAGACAACATCTTGGATATCCCCTGGTCTATGCTCAAAGGTAGAGGCCGAAGGCCGCTGCTGTGGGAGTGAAGGTGGCTTCAGGCCTAGATTGAAAAGAAGTTAGAGGCCTGGAGGGAGGGGGAGGAGCATAGGCCCAGAAGCCTGTTGGAAATAAGGCACAGATCTGCTTAGATCCTGAGGATCATATTGTACTGCAAAAGCCTCAGGAGACCAGGATGGAGGATGGAAAGGCTCATAGATAACTTCTCCTCCTCTGGGAGGGCTTGGCTGAGGCCCACTTCTGTTGAATAGTTCTGTTGAACTGCCTCTCTAGGGCTGCATGTCTGCGCTTTTCTGCCCTCAACTCAGCCTGAGTTGCCTTCTTAGGGGCGAGAGCCTTAGCTCTCATTTTAGCAGCCACCTCCCTCTGGACTGATTGGGTGCGTTGCCTACGACTTTTTCTCTTATTGGGCTTAAGAGACTGTTCCACTTGGGGGGAAAGCTCTTCCTGATCCTTATCTTGCTCCATTTGAAGAATAAAGGCTCTTACGATGGAAAGAAACTGTTTGTAAATTTTTTGTATTAAGCCCCTTAGGGTATAAATTGGCCCCCGGGCTTACAAAATGGCCGCTCACCTCGTGGTGGAAGGCTTCAATCCAAGATGGCTGCTGACTATGGGAAACAGTCTCCGAGATTGAAGAATCGCTCCTTAGGCTATAAAGAGCCCCAAGTGAAATCAGCAAAGGAAAGGGCAGCCTCTGGCCACATGATCAGCTGGCCGACGCTGGTATCGGTTTGCCGATCGCTTTTTACAACCGCTCAAACCGCAGGCGTGGGGGAGGTCTACAGGCGCTGCCCAACTTGCCTGAACAGCGCTCTGGCAACGCTGCTCCCGACGTTGCAGGAGAGAGAGAGAGAGCCCTGCTCTCCTGGAAGAGCAGCTGCCCAGATCCTGGGGGCTGCTTGAAACGAGAAAAAACAGTACTGAAGATCGCTGGTGAGTGTTGTCTAACAGAAGCTTTCAGAGACACAGCTACTGACTGAAAGGAGCTGAGTCAAAAGCTGGGGTCTCTCCTGGGGGCTGGCTTTTATATCTTAGCACAGACTCCGCTAAATGACGTCATAGAAAGGAGTCAACCCATCCTGGGCTCTCAATGCAGCATGGAGGAGAACATGATTAACCAATCAGTCAACCACGATCAATGATTTCCACAATCCCTTGCTGTTTGGAGGTTTTGCATGTTGACATCCAAAGCATCAGGGAAGGTGGGACAAGAAGGGAATAGGTAACCTGTTATTTCAACACACACTAAGTATGTTAGTATGTTGTAACTATCAGGTCTAGTGATGCCATGGAAGTGTGGAGCTCATTAAATGGCTGGTATAAGTTTGATTGTATTCTTCTCTGTCTTTTGTTACTTTTAATGGTTTCTAATTGTCTTAATGGATAAAGTATATTGATAGCTTAGTTTTAATTATACACGCTGCCCAGAGTAACATGCAAGTGAGATAAGTTTCTATATAAATCTCATCCATCCATCAGTAACCCAACAAATAGAGAACACTTACATCAGAAATAACTATATCACCAGGCTTGAGATTTTGGGCTTGGACAACCTTGAACTACGCCGCCTACGGTTGGTCTTAAGCGTAGCACACAAAATTATCTGCTGCAATGTCCTACCAGTCAATGACTACTTCGGCTTCAACCACAACAATATAAGAGCACACGACAGATGCAAACTCAAGGCAAACCGCTCCAAACTTGATTGCAGAAAGTACGACTTTAGCAACAGAGCGGTCAATGCCTGCAACGCACTACCTGACTGTTGTTACATCCTCTAACCCCCACTCCTTTAACCTCAAAGTATCCACTATTGACCTCACCCCATTCCTAAGGGATCTGTAAGGGGCGTGCATAAGTGCACCATCGTGCCTACCGTCCCTGTCCTATTGTCCCCCTTTATTCATACCTATTTCCTATATTCTTACTCATGTTTATACTTATACCTATTATCTTGTAAATGACTGACAAATCAAATCAAATAAATAAATAAATAGAAATAAAGCACTGTCTACAAACAAATCCACTCAGTTTCACGTTTCAGTTTTTCATAATGACATAAACCCCTTTCCTTCTCATTGCAGATAATTTAACAGATGGTTAGTGGATTTCCTTTTAACAAGATTAAATTACATGATGCTGCATCGGAGAGAAAGACATGCTTAGGCTCTCAGCACCAATCACACTTCCTATGAATGTGTAAAAGTTCTGAATTAATAGGATTTGCCAGCTAAACTGAGCTTATGTACCAACATCATATTGCTGACCACAGGATTTAATTAGTTGATGGTGTGTGGTGCGGGGAAAGAAATTTTTGCTAATTCACTAACTGGTGAAAGAGCGATTTCCACCCCCCTCTTCCTTATGAGAATATGATCAATCATCTTGACACAACAGTGCCACTCTGCACTTCTGCAGAGTAATAGCCCCTCTGTGCAATAATGAAGGGATTCAAAAGCTAAAAGGGAAAGTTTTGTTTGTTAATGGATATGCTCAGTTTCTAAGCAGGTAACTATCACTTTGTTTTCTTCTACTTGATTCAGAACTAAGGGCTCTGTGATCAAAAGCTCCCTAAACATTTTTGCAAGAATCCTCCAACACTTGTGTCAGATCTGGGCTACAAAGAAAAGCAAAGATAAGCACAAAATCACAATCCAATGGATTTGCCTGCCATGTACTGGTCATCTGGATTTCTGCAATCCAGAAATCTGAGACCCTCTAGCATATTGTCTTTAAGATAAATATTATTTCTCCTGAAACCAGAATAAAGTAGCCCAGTGTTTCTCAATCTTGGGAAAGTTAAGACTTCAACTCCCAGAATTCCCCAGCCAGCCACACTGGGTGAGGAATTCTGGAAGTTGAAGTCCATGCATCTTAAAGATGTTAAGGTTGAGAAACAATGGAGTAAGCTATGGTGATCTATCTGTAATTACTTAAATTTATGCATTGTTGCAAGGTTGTACATAAAGCTTTAAATCTAACACAGACCAGCCTTGACAGAGTACCCATAAAGAGATTGGAAAATATATTCAGATGTCACAATGGGTCTATCTCTTTAAAGATCAGAATAATCTACATCATTCTGCATCGCTGTGATTCTCTATGGAAAAGAAACTTGGTCTTTGAAGAGACAGGATAGAAAGAGTATTGATGCCTTTGAACTTTGGTGTTGGAGAAGACTCCTGAGAATAGCATGGACAGCCTAAAAAAGCAAACCAATGGATTATCAAACAAATCAACCCAGAGTTCTCATTGGAGGCATAAATGACCAGGCTCAAGTTATCCTACTTTGGACACATGATGCTCTAGGTCTCTGAAAAGGGCTCTCATGCTGGGAAAGATGGAAGGAGAAAGAAGAGAAGGACAATCAGTAAGAAGATGGATGGGTTCAATTCCAGCAGTGATGGGGGCACCATTGGAAGACCGAAGGATAAGTTTAGAGATAGATTGATTGTTCTGGAGAAAAATCTATGTATGAGGTCACTAAATGTTGACATCAACTGGACAGCACATAATCAATCCATCCATCAATAACTAATTAACATAATGAATCCACCATTTTCTCCTACTAAAGAGATCAGAGTTTTGGAATTAATACATAAATGACCTATTAATAAGTTCTCAAGCCCTGGCAAATTGCTAAGTTAAAGCTAAGCATTCTCTGAGCAATAATTAAGGATACGAAACTGCACATCAGTAATTCTAAGACATCAAATCACATTCAAGAAACAATATATCTTCTTGGCCCAATGAGATAGAGTTCAATTGTTAAAATACAGTAATTGTAATGAAAAATCCTTACATATTAATTTTTCCGATGTGGTTCGTTTGGATGCCACATCTTTGGGGCTAAGCAGATATTTTTAATCAGCTGTTCTACTTATTTCGCATAAATTGGTTCATATAGTACTGATTTTTTTAAAAAAATGATTATGTTATGGAAAAGTATCCTGAGAATCATTTTACTATTAAGCACACAAAAATTTAGTTACTAGCATATGCCCAGGATAATTTTAAACAAGAAAAGATCCACAGTGCAATTAAAAAAGCAGAATTAGTTAATTAGTTAGTTATTCATTTCAGATCTTTCTACTTCTGCAATTTTGCAGGTGCTAATATATAAATATTTATATCTCTCTCTCTCACCAAGACGATCTTCAGGTATATCCTATGGCAGCTACATTACAATGTGGCTTTTCCCCTCTTTTGCCTATTTTAAAAAAAACGCTACAGCTAATAAAAGTATTTTTAATGTCTTGAGTAAAAAAACCCGATGTAGATAAATGGAAACACAATCCTGCATGCATCTATAGCAATCAAATAAACTGACTACCTACTGTCACTGTTTTCCAGTTTTTCCATTTGATTTACAATTATACATGCTTATCATGCTGAGGTTTCCCACAAAAGTCAATATTTAGAGGTGACTGACAGCTTTGGGACTGCAAAGGGATTTTCAAAGGGATTCTTCAAGTTAATATCCCCCTTTGCCTGATAAAGTCACCAGAAATTGGCCAGCTGCTCTTTAATCCCCTAGCAAAAACAAAATTTAACAAAACATTTTGACACAAGAATATTTTCCTCTTTAGCTAGAGGCATACTCAAAGTTGCCTTAGGTCTTTTGTTAATTCGAAGTTCAATCATAGTTCAATTATATCTCTACTTTCCATTGCTTTATGCCAACAATATGTTAACATGTCTACAGTGATGGCAATTCAGCATTTAGAGACTGTTCTTGTGTTTTTCACCATCTATTGTAGCTCATTCTACTCTGCTGAGTTGTTGAGCCTGGTCCAGCACACCTGGTTCAGCACAACTTGAAAGAGCAACTGCAACAAACCATGATCCCAAAATGTACAAAAATGCTGATAAGCATCTTCAAGGATACACCTCTAAGAAAAAGCTGGAAAAAACTAAAAACAAAACTCCACATCGAACTGTTGCAGCTAAACTCTAGAAACAAAGACACCCATGAACCAAATGGATAATCAACATGTTCAGTTGGCCAATATTTGCCATGGACTATAATAGGCTCCAGAAAGGCCTCAACTATAACATAGACAAAGCTAATCAGTCAGATTTATTTATTTTTTGCAGTTTTAGAAACAGCACTTAAAAACCACAGGAAATCTTGCCACCAAGACCCAAGAAAAGAAGAAAATTGTACCAACAGGCCAGATGAACACAGAATCAGTACTCACTCAAAGCAGAAGTCAGAACAAAAGCGAAGGTCTAAAGAAGGACCAAACTATCCTCTAGCAGACAAAGGCCAAACCATGGTTATCATCGACAGAACACAATATAAGCTAAAAGCAAAGAATTACTGGAAGACAAAGAAATCTACATCCCAGTAAGCCCCAACTCATCACAACCTGATCAAGAGAACCTTCAACAACCTAACCAAGGAAGGTCAAATCACAAAAGAAAAATAGGGGTGGATAAAAAACACTGGATCCATGGACCAGTTGAGGCTCAAAAATACACACAACTGGCATACCTCTTCGTCCAATTATATTGTTCCAGGAACTCTATCATTCAACATAGCCAAGAACTTAAACAAAAGTTTGCACATCTCACAGAGGAGAGTGAATATTCTGGAGTGCCTCCAGAAAGTCAAAGACCTAAAAATAGAAGGAGATACCTAAATTTGATAGAACAAATAATAAAAATAAGATGGAATTTTGGTTTCATTCAATCTCGCAGCATTCTTTATATCCATAGATCCAGAACTAGTGAAAGAATGATGGCAACCATACTACACAATATACTCCACCTAGCCAAATACATTAACATTGTCCCAAAGGCCGAGTGCCAAAGAATTGAGGCCTTTGAACTCTGGTGCTGCAGAAGACTCCTGCGAGTCCCTTGGATTGCAAAGCAATCAAACTGGTCAGTCCTAGAGGAGATCAACCCTGAGTGCTCTTTAGAAGGACAGATCCTGAAGATGGTACTCAAATACCACCTAATGAGAAGGAAGGACTCACTGGGGAAGAGCCGAATGCTGGGAACAATTGAGGGCAATAGAAGAAGGGGATGACAGAGAATGAGGTGACTGGATGGGGTCTCTGAAGCAGTAGATATGAGCTTAAATGGACTCCAGAAGATGGCAGAGGACAGGAAGGCCTGGAGAAACGTTGTCCATAGGGTTGCAATGGGTCGGCCACAGCTTTGCAACTAACAACAACAAAAGGTGCTTTTTCAAGAGACAACTGGACTTTCTGGTTTTTCTTTGAAGACGTTTTGTTTCTCATCCATGAAGCTTCTTCAAGAAGTGAAACATTTTCAAAGAAAAACCAGAAAGTCCAGTTGCCTTTTTAAAAAGGCACCTTTGGGACAACCATGACCTGGATGACTGAGAATCTCTATAGACAGTTACACTAACATTGAAAAACCCAGAATGGAACTCATCAATCTCTGTTTCATCACTTATTTTCAGTTTGATGGACAAATGTACTGACAACTCAGAGGAACACCATGGGATCATCTCGCTCAGGGATATAGCAGAGACTATAATGCAACATCTAGAAATTATAGTATTTCCATACATACAATCAAATGTATGAATCTATCATGTAGATGCCACCCTTGTTACATCATAAAAAAGGAACAACTAAAGAAGACAAATGAAACAATCAACAATATCTGCAAAGGAATAAAATTCACAAAGAAGAAAACAACACACTAGCCCTTCCTGGATGTCCTCATCAGCCAAGGAAATGACAAATTAGAAACACACGTCTAACAAAAAACAACCCACACTAACCCATTTCCAAACTAACAACTCAACCTCCCACAAGTGGAGCTGTGTAAGAATATTACTTAAGACAAGTACAAACACACTGCTCTATTCATTTAGTACATCAGCCCTTCTAACAATTCATATTTGCAGATATTAGTTGCACAAACTTCCATGTATGTACTTATACTTGTATACATATCAACAAGCAGTGCATTAAAATGTATCTAAATCTCATTCACTGCCAGTTTAAGGGGTTGAGATGGTATGTGCTAGGGAGAGAATACACAGGTGGTTCTCAGCATATAACCAGTCACTTAGCAACAATTCAAAGTTACAAGAGATTCCCCAGAAGGTATTCATGACTAGTCCTTCTGGTTTTCAGGAAAAATGCCCCATAGTAAATATTGGGTTTGCTTAGCAATCATGGCATTTGTTTAGCAACCACTCAAAAAAGAGTGTAAAATTGGGTCCATCATGCAATGACTCTGCTTTGTGATTGTCACAACTTAGGACCGTAATCGGAAGACTCTATTATGGTTGTAAAGTTGAAGACTATTTCTGCCCATAGCCTGGAGTTCGATCCCAATGGGGCTCAAGGTTGATTCAGATTTCCATCTTTCAAGGTTGGTAAAAATGGGGATCCAGAATTGTTAGGGGCAAAACGTTTATCCTGTAAATCATCAGAGTGTGCCCCCAAATCCCCACAATCCAGCACTTCCCTGTCCATTCCCCAAAGTCTCTGCCCATAGGGCACACCTACAGTCCAAGAGTAAGGCTCGAACCCATGCGCCTGCACACACTTCATGCAACTTCCCGGGGATGGAAGTCCACTGACAGCAAGGCAAAGAATCAAACCTCAGTCAACAACAGCATGGATTCTGGAGCAAAGTTCTTCTAAGGGCTATGGAGAATGTTGCCACAAAAGACAACACTTGTTCCCAATAAAAGCCCCTCCCCACAGCATCTCCTTCAATGCTACTCTCCAAGTGATCCTCGTGAGGAGGGGCGGGGTACCCTTCTCCTGAGTAGTTGGGACGCCCTGCACGGATTCTGCCTCCTCTCCATTCTTTGCACTCTGGGATCAGGCAGGGGAAGCATTTGCTCACTTCTGGAGCTCCATCACTCCTCTGCTCCACTGCCTGCCCTTTCCATCTCCTCCCCCCCTTCCTCGGTCTGCCTGCACCCTCTCTTCCTCCTTGCCTACTCTTCCGAGGCCCAAGGGACCTGCAATTACCTCATCATCATCCACAGGTTGTTCCTCATGGGCCATAGGGGCTGCGTGCATCCTCTCCATCGGCCCTGGCTCCCCCATATCCTCCTCCTGGGACCCGGGCTCCAATGGGGCCATGACAGGTGGCATATAAGTCTAAATGCTATTGCTATTGTTATCCATAATGATGACAACCTTCCAGATCTGTCTCTTTTGAAAGTATTGACCAGGGAGCTTCTACTGCATTCTCAAAATATGACCAATCAAAGTATCGACTAATGAACTGTCCTTCTCCCATGTGATATACTTCAGAAATGTGGAGACTAAAATCTCCAGAATGAGGCTATATGCTGGCAAGCTCAAGGAAGCAAGAACAAAATGGATTTTAGTAATGGATCTTTCAAGCTAATTAAACGCTAATGCTAATTTAATGCTAATACAGCACGTTGAGGACTAAGAACAATTTTCCCAGAATTCAACTAACTCCCTATAGAGTTAAAGTGAAGTTTCAAAGCAGCTTTTTGTTCTCCCACTACTTCTTAGCAGCTGGAATGGACTGGCTCTTCTGAGATAAAATACTCAATCACCTCAATTCCAGCTGTCTTTCCCACCGTCTTTCCCACCGTCTCTCACACCATGTCAGATCAGAGTTTTATTAATTACTTTCTCCCCAAAGTTAGAGTTTTGCAAGGAGCTCACAGGATTCATACCTGCCCAGAAGCATTTGTGGGGAAAGAGGGATATATGTGTGTTTATTTCACATTTTTTAACCCTCATCTACCTCAGAGAGGGACTCTAGGTGACAACAATGAAGTATCACTATACAATGAAATGTTAAAATATAAAAACAGTACATAGCAATGCAAAAATTAGAAGGAATCAATGATGATTAAACACTGTTAAAATTAATTTAAAAGGTAAAGGGGAAACAGTCGGGTATTGGTATCAGCCAGCCTCATGGCTGTGTGCTCATCTGGAAGCTGCAGGCCTATGTTTTGACTCCTTTTTGGAAGGCCAGGAGATTGGGGGGCCTGCCCCCCCACCATGGGAAGAATATTCCATAGGGCAGAGGCAAAAGCAGACAAGGGTCTTTTCCTGGATCCCACCAGTCAGAATTCTTTAACTGAGAGAGTCTGTAACATACCTTCCCTGTCTGACCAGGTGGGACAGGAAGATGTATTCGGAGGAAGACTGTGCCATGTAAAAAACAAGATATTTGGACCAGTGGACCATCAATTTTTTTTACTACCAGTCCTGTGGGTTTAGTTTGGTGGGCGTGGCATGGCTTGGTGGGTGTGGCTTGGTGGGCATGGCAGGGGAAGGTTACTGCAAAATCCCCATTCCCTCCCCACCCCACTAACCTGCTTTCCAGCTCCGTTCTCCTGTGCAGGGCAACAAAGGAAGACCCAGCCAATCAGCTGGGACTCGGGAGACAGAGAAGAGATGGGGGTGGGGCCAGTTAGAGGTGGGATTTGCCGGTTCTCCGAACTACTCAAAATTTCCGCTACCAGTTCTCCAGAGCTGGTCAGAACCTGCTGAATATCATCTCTGATTTGGACTGTAGTTTTTTACATGCTTGCATGTGCAAGGAATCAAGTTTGTTCTGCAAAAACACAAACAGCCTTTGGTTTCTGTCATTCAGGGATTGGATTTTCCTATTCTAGTGACAACTTTGCGCTACATCAGGGGTTTTTCAAACTTGGCACCTTTAAGCTGTGTGGACGTCAACTCTCAGAATTCCCCAGCCCTACCGCAGCATAATGATTTTCAAATTTGCTGGCTGGGGAATTCTGGGAGTTGAAGGGCGCACAACTTAAAGGTGCCAAGATGGAAAAACACTGCACTACATTATGTGCCTGGCGATGAAATAAATGGAATGGAATGGCGCAGAATTCTGCCAACTTGTTTGCCACTGTGTCTTTTAATCCTTAGCAAAAAAAATCGTTGGATTTAAAAGTTACTGTGAAAAGCCCTTTCTGTTTTAATTCTGAGCACTTGCAGACCAATGCAGGATGCCAAAAGGAAGAAGCCACGAACCCACATTACGTATCTGATATTAGCACAATTGAGAAAGTCCAGAAATATTTCACAAGAAGAGTTCTCCACTCCTCTACTCGTTGTAGAATACCTTATATGCCACCAGACTTGAAATTCTAGAACTAGAAAACCTTGAATTACGCCGTCTTCGGTCTGATTTAAGCATGGTATATAAAATCATACATTGCAATGTCCTACCTGTCAATGAATACTTCAGCTTCAACCATAACAACACAAGAGCACACAATAGATACAAACTCAAAGTTAACCGCACCAAACTTGATTGCAGGAAATACGACTTCAGCAATAGAATGGTCAATGTCTGGAATACTCTACCCGACTCTGTAGTTTCTTCCCCAAACCCCAAAAACTTTAACCTTAGACTGTCTACTATTGACCTCACCCCTTTCCTAAGAGGTCTGTAGGGGGCGTGCATAAGCGCACCAACGTGCCTACCGTCCCTGTCCTATTGTTTCTCTTATTCTTCTTTTATCTTTCTTATATGTACCCATTTCATGTATTCACAACTATGTATACACTTATACTTATTATCTTGTAAACAATTGGCAAATCAAATAAATAAATAAATAAATAAAAATAAATAAATTAAATCGGCTGTCCTTCCAATAATACGTTAAGACACAGCAAAAATGATAGAGAACAATAACAGAAGCGCATCTCAAAATGTAGGGCCTCACAGCTATTTCGAAAGTTTAGGCAGGCTTCAAAACTGTTCTGCTCTTTTGAAACAGAAGGGCATCTACTGCTATTGAAATACTGAAAATAATGAGTAATCGATTTTGTAACTCACCTAATTTTTAAAATGGGTGGGTCGGTGCATAGAGAACCTGAAATTAAAGTATAGAACCCTGTTGGTTCTCATGAAACCTAGGGTTTTTTTTTAGTTGAAGACATTTATAAAACTACTAAAATCTTTCCCAATAAGATATTTTAGGAACTAAGTTCAGCATGAATGTAAACTGTAATATGTGATGCCAAATATATATATTTATTAAAGTTAGGAATTATTCAAATGTATTCAGGAGAAACAATGCTATTAATGATTTTGCTTTGCAGAATACTGCATTTTGAGGCAGTGAGCAATATCTTTCACCCAGGAGCGGGATCCAACCGGTGTAACTACTGATTTGATGATTTACGATTTGCGCGTGCATGCGGTTCTATATCTGCTGCTCTTCAGAGCTACTGGTTCTACAGAACCGGACAGAACCGGTAGAATCCCACCCTTGCTTTCCCCCACAATTCAGAAGGATATATTTTAATAATTGGACATTAAGAAAGTTTTAGAGAGTCATGGTGTCAATTGTTGGGTTTTCACAGGTAAATGCCACCATCTGATTCTATAAGTCTATACTACTTTCATCTTTGGAAATGTGTCAGTGCACTTGTAAGTCTGAAGATCAAACTACAGGTAGTCCTTGACTTACAACCATAATTGGAAGCAGAACAATCATAAATACCAGTTGCCAATTTTAATTTTAATCATGTGAACACAAAGACACTGGGATGGTTGTGTTAGGGATATACACCCTAGCAGAACGTGCAACGGCAGTCTAGCAGGCAGGCAGATATGTGAGATAAAGACGTTGTAGTAGCTTACACTCAGTAAGAGATACACTGTGCAAGTTAAATAGTTTTTATTCCAGCAAGAGTTATACCATAGTCAAAAGTCCATATGTCATACACTAAGTTCAGTCAGTCCGGGGGTTATTCAGTTTGCAAAGTCCAGTGTCGAAAAAGAGTTCATTAAACTTACAATCAATCAGTCCAGTGATATATCTCTTTTGCAGTCAGAGATATGAAGAAAAATCAAACCCCTTTTCTTCTGAATAACTTTTCCTCCCAGCACCACTTTTGAATGGTCATTAAACAAAGGGGTCATAAATCAAAGATTACCTGTAACAGTATTCCAACTGTTTACAATGGATTAACTTGTCTCCTCACCAATTTCCTCTGACTTTTAATGGCCAAGCCAAAAACCTAAAAATGCTGTGTATGTGTTCTACGGGATATTAGATCTTTATAGAAGAAAATAATTGAGGTACTAAAAGCTACAATCCAATTGTTTAGACTTTGCTCTTCATGGTATCTTCATAGAAATGTTTGTAAAACCAATTGAAATGTATTGCTCAGAGCTATAATAAATGATCAGGGGAAAGCATTAGAAAGGAGCAATTTATATGAGAAAGTATGTGTTAGGGAATATTTATGTGTGCAGGATAAAATATTAAACTGCAAAGTGAAATGGTTTGTATAGAAGCCTTCCCATAAATGGTAAGATAACTATTTTGAATATTACTCCACCAGAAGGAAAAAAACAAAAAAAAAACCAATTCATACGTTGAGGCTTAAATTACATGTCTGACAGTATGAATTCTGAATATTTGATTTATTTATGGGTTACATTTATATCTGCCTTCTCCTACATTTCCAAAGCACTTATTCTTCCAATTTTCATTTACAAGAGCAGCAACATGAGGAAAAGTGAACTCTTAGCGAGTTTGAATGGGCTTCTCTCGGCAGAGAATGTGCGCATTCAATGTGACTACACCCAAGGAATTATCCTGAATTCTCCTGAGTTAATTCACTCCTCAGTTCATCAACATTTTTCCTCCGTTATTCACACTTTCTCTAAATTTCATCATACCATGACCTAGGAATCAGAAAATGAATGTGAAGAATTTCTTTCAGCAGCATCTGTGTAATGTCAGCCTCAGGTAATAAAAAAGCCAAGAATCACATGAGGCTGATAAAATACAGATACCACATGAGCACCTAGAATAGTCCAGTGATGGTGATATAAATTCTCCTAGCGCTCTATTCCCTTGGTGAATAGAAAAGAGAGCATAGCAGAGATGTTCTATGGGGCTCCTTACCAAGCTAGGGAATAAATCTCCTTGATTAGAAACAAAAGACTGCAGCCTGATTTAAGACGCAGCTCTGATGATCCCACACTGATTTCTGACTCTTGTATGGGTGTAGATTCTGCTTGGGAAATTACTATTCCTGGACTGACTGTCAACCCTGATCTAGATCTTTGAACTCTGGATTAGATTTGGACTATTGGTCTGTGCACTCCTGTTAACAAGGCAACCTATTCAGGCAAACTTTATTTTTATTGTTTTTATTTTATTTATTTATTTTATTTTGTCAAGCGATTATAGGATAACAGGTATAAATATAAGCATAGTTATGAATATATGAAATGGGTACATATAAGAAAAATAAAAAGAAACAATAGGACAAGGACAGTAGGCACGTTGGTGCGCTTATGCACGCCCCCTACAGACCTCTTAGGAAGGGGGTGAGGTCAATAGTAGACAGTCTAAGGTTAAAGTTTTTGGGGTTTGGGGAAGAAACCACAGAGGCAGGTAGAGTATTCCAGACATTGACCACTCTGTTGCTGAAGTTGTATTTCTTTCTTTCAGAGGCTCTGTTTTGGCTTGCATGCCTTGTCTGCAGTTATCTTTGGGTTTTGAATAAACTGCTAATTTTCATGTGTTAGTGAATGTTTAATTGGAACCAGAAGCAGGACACATCCTTTAAACAAGATGCTGTTTTAAACATAATATTGTCAGTTAATTAGCAAGTTTTAATACATGATTCCTTATTATCTGTGGATTGATATATGAGGTGCCCAAATATGAAATTGATCGAACAGTTGTTTATAAGTAAATGTTAGGACTTTGTCCAAAGGAACTTTATGTCTATTAATTACAGTTTATTACAACTAAGACCTGTAATCCAGAACATAATGTGGAAAGTCCTTATCCTCATAGCACAGTGCAGATTTTTGAATAGAGGTCTACTTACTTACTAATTGCCTTAATTACTAATGACATGACTGTTATTTAATTTCAGCCAAATCGCTTCTGTCACAAATTCAAAAGAAAAATGGATATAAATAGAATAACAGGGTTGGAAAGGACCTTGCCGGTCATCCAGTCCAACCCCGTGCTGAGGCAGGAAACCATATACCATTTCAGACAAATAGTTGTCCAATCTCTTCTTTAAAAACTTCCAGTGGTGGAGCATTCACAATTTCTGGAGGCAAATTTCCACTGATAAATTGTTCTAATTGTGAGGAATTTTCTCCTTAATTCTAGGTTGCTTCTCTCCTTGATTAGTTTCTACCCATTGCTTCTTGCTCTGCCTTCAGGTGCTTTGAAGAATAACTTGACTCCTTCTTTGCTTTAGAAAATAGCTTGACCCCTTCCTCTCTGTGGCAGCCCCTGGAATACTGCTATCATGTCACACCCCCTTACCCCTTCTTTTCATTAAACTAGATATACCCAATTCCGGCAACCATTTTTATAGGCGTAAGCCTCCAGTACCCTAATCAACTTTGTTGCTCTTCTCTGCACTCTTTCTAGAATCTTAACATATTTTTTACATTGTGGCGACCAAACTGGATGCAGTATTCCACGTGTGGTCTTACCAAGCATTATAAAGTGGTATTAAGATCACTTCATGTGATCTTCATTCTATCCCTCTGTTTATGCAGCCTAGAATTGTGTTGGCTTTTGGGCAGCTGCTGCACACTGCTGACTCATATTTAAATGATTGTCGAGTTGGACTCCAAGATCTCTCTCACAGTTAGTACTATTGAGCCAGGTACCACCTACTATACCTGTGCATTTGGTTTTTCTTGCCCACATGTAGAACCTTACTTTTTTCACCATTGAATTTCATTTTGTTAGATAGTGCCCAATGTTCAAGTCTGCCAAGATACTTCTGTATCTTAAGCCTATCTTCTGGAGTGTTGGCTATTCCTGCCAGCTTGGTGTCATCTGCAAATTTGATGGGTTCTCCATCTATCCTCTCATCCAAATCATTGATGAAGATGTCTAGCGAAGAGAAGGACCGGGGAGACACGATAGCAATCTTCCAATATTTGAGGGGCTGCCACAGGGAGGAGGGGGTCAAGCTATTTTCTAAAGCGCCTGTAGGCCAGACAAGGAATAATGGATGGAAACTGAACAAGGAGAGATTTAACCTGGAAATAAGGAGACACTTTCTGACAGTGAGAACAATCAACCAATGGAACAGAAGTTGCCCTCGGAAGTTGTGGGAGCGCCATCACTTGAGACTTTCAAGAAGAGATTGGACTGCCATTTGTCAGAAATGGTGTAGGGTCTCCTGCTTGGGCAGAGGGTTGGACTAGTTGACCTATAAGGTCCCTTCCAACTCTGATTATCGGTTATCTGTTATGTTGAAAAGTACTGAACCTAAAACCAGAGCCTTGGGGGTACCCATTGCATACTTCCCTCCCTGTAGATGCAGTTCCACTGAGGACTACATATTGAGTGCGGTTGGCCAGCCAGTTATGAGCACATGGTGTTGATGCTGTCTAACTCACATTTTTCTATCTTATCAAATACTAGGTTGTAGTTTACTTTATCAAATGCCTTACTGAAGTCCAAATAAATTATATCCACAGCATTTCCCTGGGCAATTAAATTTGTAACTTTGTCAAAGAATGCAATAAGAATGCAATAATTTGTCTGGCATGATCTATTTTTGACAAACCCATGTTGACTTTTGGTTATGATTTGGTTTGCATCCAGGCATTCGCTGATTCATTGCAAGTAATAGTATATAACCCTTACATTTAACAGAGAACAAGTTTTGTCAAAAACTAATAATAAAACTATTTAAAAGTAAATTAAAATGATTTTAGAATGTTACCTAAATGCAAAACTTAAAAAAAAACAACCTCAAGTGCCTTTATCTTAAACTGAACCTATAACATACTAATCAATAGTTTAAGAAGAATGAATTGGCAGAAGCTCAAAAGCAAAAATATTACTGTTACCTTCCAATGCTTAATGAATTCAATTTTGCTAAAGTTCTCATAAGATTCTGAACACCTTAAATATTGCATGTTGCCATTTTATTTCTGTAATTCTCCATAGATTGTCTTCTAGAAAGACCTCTGCATTTTAATACTTCCTAACACACCATTTTTTGTATATTGTAAATCCCAGTGAATATTTATGATTTCTTATAGAAAAGCCATTTATATAGTTTGAAATTTGGCTTTCTTTCTGGGTGAAAATTGCTGCAGAATCAAATATATGAGACCAATAAAGAGAAAATGCTTATATGTGTATATTGGGTTGTTTTTTTTTTGTTGTTGTTGGTTAACAACACTTGCTTGGGTAGTCATAATGATGTTAAACACATGGTTACCTCACATATAATGCCAGGTTGTAAGAATAATATATTCTCATTTAAATGATTCTAGCCACCAGCTCTGCTAGAAAGGAGTGGACAAAATACCGGGAAAATTCAGTGAAAAGAGGCTGGATAAGGAACACAAAATCCATTTCCCCAAAATCTATCACCAATAGGCAGAACCACCCAGAATCTGGAAAACTCCAGGCACAAAAGCAAAAATTCTAATTTTTTTAAATAAAAGTAGTTAACCTAAAATGTGCATTAGGTTTTTTTTGTTTGTTTGCTACGTTAGGCCAAGTCACTTTAAAAAAAAAGCTGTTGAATTTATGAAATTCAGTGTTTAGCATCCATTGCTAAAGTTCATTGAGGAAGATACAATTTCTGAAGCCTCTCCAGTGTATTTCTGGAGATTCTGCAGAGAAGACTTAACGTTTAACACGCCAGCACCACCTAGTGAACTGCCTGGAGTTTGGCTTTTCTTTTTCTGCTTAATTAAGTTGCCAGCTGCTACTTTGCTGTGATCAGGGCACCCCTGTAGTCATCCACCTGTCAACTTAATACTTAATAAAGCTGAAAGGGTTTGTTTTTAAAATATGGTTATCTTCTCTTTCCCCCCTCTCTTTATTAAGTTTGATTTCTTTCATTTCTTATGACCTATTTGCTAAATAAGGGAGGGATGGAGTGCATCCACACTGCATGGCCAGGAGATGGCACTATAAAATTACCTTAATCATTAGAGGAGCTGTGGATGGCTTGGGAAGCCTATGTTCTGACCTAGGCTTCCCCAACAGCACAAAGCCGATTCCTCGTCCTGATAAAATCCCTTTTATTTAGTTTAAAGTGAATTCCTCTCCAGCCAACAGTCTTTCAAGAGACTTCACAATTACACATCGTTAGCAGGCTTGGAGAGTTGCCAGGCCGATATCTTCCAAATGCCACTCTGTAGCAGACAATACTTGGCAAGGAGTCAGGAACAGATCTTCACCCTAATGAATTGAACTAATTGTCTCCTGCAAAACACAACTCCCCTTTCACTCTTCCTTTATTCCCTATGGGAGGGGCCATTCACCATCCACTCGTGGCTTTACTCCCGAGTCAGCCCTTGTTCCTTAGCTGTTCCCTTCTCCTGACAGCTCTGCGCATGTGCACACTGGGAACAGTCTCCAGCTGTTCTTCTGCCTTACTGATGTCCAACTCCGAAGACAGCTGATAACTGTCAGATGGCCCTGGCCCCATCTCTGCCTCCCACGCACAGCATTCGTCAGAGCCATCCCCAGACTCCAGGACTGGCTCATGTTCCTCGCCAACTTCTTCACTGTCCGAGTCTGCTGCCAGCTCTGCTGGCCGCTAGCGGGCCACAACACTCTATCCAGTAGTGGGATTCATATTTTTTTTTACCAGTGGTTCTGTGGGCATGGCTTGGTGGGCGTGGCAGGGGAAGGATACTGTAAAATCTTCAGTAGGAGACCTTGTACCATCTTGGTCGTTTTGGTGCCTCTAATCGAGAGGAAAATATCCAGGGAACGGTGGAATCAACTAGAAGGGTGCCATGCAGAGGAAGGTACAGGTAGTCCTTAACCTACAACCATAATTGACATCAAAATTTTGGTTGGTAAGCAAGACAATTGTTCAGTGAGTTTTGCTCTATTTTATGACTCTTTTTACTGCAGTTGTTAAATGAATCACTTCAGTTAACCTAGGTGATGTGAAGTTAAACAGTAGGAATGACCAAGCCACTGTCCCAAAGCGAGGTAGAAACCAAGATTTGAAAACCAGAGGCTTTCTGAGAAAGTTTGCAGCCTCCAGTTTTCCATCTTATAGGCTTAAATAATCTACTGCAGATGGTTCCAAAAATGATTCGTATATTTATCTATTTTTCACCTACCATGTAATATCAGTAACTTTCCAACTATCAGTTGGCTCTAACAAAGTGGACACGTGAAAGTATGGTTCATATTTCTTTTATTTATCTCTCTGGAATAGTTACTAAATGAGTCTGGCTGCATCATTTCCATTTACTACAGTAATATTTTGGATTCAAGGATAGGTAACCTATTTTCATGAGTGGAAGCTATAAACACTGGAATTATAGCTTAAAGCTTTTTTTATAGGAGGAAGAAATTATTTCATCCTTTTTTTTGACATGTATTGCTTCAAGCTTCATCAAAACATACATTTAGCATAGATCACAGAAAAGATTTCTTACCTATAAAAAGGAAGGAAAAAAAACATGCCTGAATGTAATACTTGGATATGAGAAGTTTCATGATTTCCCGCAGGATCCCCAAAAATATATTTGAATTATTTCTTCAGAGCTCCACTGAAAATAATCACTGCTGGTTGCAGTAAAATACATTAATGACTTTTTTTTTTTGGCTTTCTGAGCATAATGATGCTATTAATGCTTGCCAAAATCTCATCCTTTTCCCTCTATAATGAAGATTTCTTTAATTGATAGCTACACTTATAAAAGCAAAATTGGAAGCTACCATTGTAGAAGGTGCCACAATTATTCTTGTACAGCATTCTAGCAGATTAAAAGCAGACTTAATAAATAAGTTATAGACAAGAGTATTTTTTTTAAAAAAATCAGGGTTTTCTACTAAATCCTCCCACAGCCCGCAATAAAATGTTGACTATCAGTAAGTCATAGGCTTTTTCATATATTTTTTTAACACAAAAATGAGTTCCAATAATACTAAGACCCAGTTCAGTAGGAACACTTCCATCTTCAGTTTAATGATGGCACCTTCAGAAGAAAAAAGGTTTATAAAGATAGATTGCTTGCAGCAGCTTTCTTGCATCCTGCGGTTCCAAGGAAGCAATTGAAAAATTAGGGCTTTAAATTCCGATATAACAAAATACTGACACCATGAAATTTATAAAGCAATATTGCCTTAAATAATGTGTTTGGCTTGATTGTTTGAAATGTATTATCTGCACACTGGACTATCAAAAAATAAACTCATATATGACACGCATTTTACCTGCATTCCAGTTTGATACATATACATTTAATAGATTAAACATGCAATTCACAATCTAATTAACAAATCTCTAGAAAGGATGAATAAGCACACTAAAATTTATTTGTTCAGCCACTTTAGAGCTGATCATCCATTCCAGAGGAACAGGACAGAAATAAAAATAAAGTAAGCTATATAAATAAAGTACAAAAGGGAACTGGGTTGAGACTCCTAAAACTCACATTATCAACGTGTAACAAAACCACATTTGGCGTCTCTCAACATTTAAGGTAGGAAATGTCTATGGAGATTCTCAATCATCCAGATCATAAAGGTGATTTTCAAAAATGCAACTGGACTTTCTTGGGTTTGCTCCTCATCCAAGAAGCTTTTTCAGAACTGAAGAAGGCTTCTTGGAGGAGAAGCAAAACATTTTCAAGGGAAAAAAAATCAAGAAAGTCTAGTTGTCTTTTGAAAAGCACTTTTGGGACTGATGTAGGAGAAGCAACCCAATCTTCATTGTCATCTGGAAGTCCATCAGCATCATGATTGTCCACATCTCAGTGGAGAGATTATTCCTGTTCTAACCTAGGCTTCTCAAAAGCACGAAGCCGACTTCTTGTCCTGATAAAACCCCTTTTATTTAGTTTAAAGTGAATTCCTCTCCAGCAAAGTCCCAGCCAACAGTCTTCCAAGAGATTTCACAACTACAGACCTTTATCAGGCTTGGAGAGCTACCAGGCCATTATCTTCCAAATGCCACTCTGTAGCAGACAATACTTGGCAAGGAGTCAGGATCAGATCTTCACCATTGAACTAATTGTCTCCTGCAAAACACCACTCCCCTTTTCACTCTTCCTTTATTCCCTATGGGAGGGGCCATTCACCATCCCCGTGGCTTTACTCCCAAGTCGACCCTTGTTCCTTAGCTGTTCCCTTCTCCTGGCAACTCTGCACATGCACACACTGGGAACAGGCTCCAGCTGTTCTTCTGACCCACTGATATCCAACTCTGAAGGCAGCTGATAACTGTCAGATGGTCCTGGCCCCATCTCTGCCTCAGAGCTTTCCCCAGACTCCAGGACTGGGCCATGTTTCTCCCCAACTGCCTCACTGTCCGAATCTGCTGCCACTTCTGGTGGCTGCTGGCAGGCCACAACAATTCCATAAAACAGGACTATGGCAAGGGTGGCATATTTCCTGGAGCCTGTCTTGTGACACCATTTCACCAGGGAGTCCAATCAGCTACTTCTAGTAGGAGCAACAGAAACTGAAATATGTCTTGATGGAACCTTCTGGATGTGATGTTTGTTTTGAGCTTGAAACTAAATGTGCTTTCTGCTTTATGCACATCCTTAGAAAATTGCTGTTCAAACAGCAGGGTGGGGGGGGATCCCATTTATTTTATTCAGCTTGTAGAACAAAAGGTTTTCAGCAAGGCAGAAAAGTCATTCTTGAAAATGGTTCTCAATTTTAATTCCAAATTCAGTATAGAAACAGTAATTGCGGCAATTTTCTTCCTCCATCTTAATAACAACAAACACCAATTAAAGAGTTACATCAACTGTAACTTAGAAACACCAATTAAAGAGTACACTTTTAATAACTAGCAAAACCAATTAATAACCCATAAAGTGGGTTTTTCCATTTGTTATCACGTTCAACCACTATTAATCCAATACACTGCCTGGAAATGGAAGAATGCATAATTGACTAGAAATCCCAGAAAAAAGCTTAATTTATTATACATGATTGAAAAGCTTTTTGCACTTATACACAGTTACAGGAATGATTGCTGCCAAAATTCAAGTATTGCTAAAATTCAGAAGCTCCTCTCACCATAAAGCATGCGCTAGGTCAGAGGTCTTAAAACTTGGCAAGTTTAAGACTTGTGGACTTCAACTCCCAGAATTCCCGAGCTAACATGACTGGAGGAGGAATTCTGGGAGTTGAAGTCCACAAGTCTTAAAGCTGTCAAGTTTGAAGACCCCTGGGCTAGGTGAAAAGCACTGATCTCACACCTGCTACTTCAAGGCAAAAACTGGATGAAAAAGACTTTATTGGTATTAATGCTGATCAGAACTATCCATAAACTACTAATGCATTTCACTGAACCCAATAAAACACCTACTGGCTTCCAGATGATGGATTTCTTTATATACAGGTAGTCCTCAATTTACAATTATTTGTGTAGTGACTGTTCTAAACTACAACAGTACTGAAAAAGGTGACTTACGACTTGTCCTTGCATTTATGACCATGCAACACCTCCATGCTCACATAATCAAAATTCAGGTGCTTGGCAACTGCCATGAATTTATAATGGTTGCAGCATCCTAGTGTCATGTAATCACCATTTGTGGCCTTCCCACCCAACTTCCAACAAGCAAAGTCAATGGGAGAAGTTGGATTTGCTGAACAACCACATGGTTCACTTAACAATTGCAGTGATTTGCTTAATATCCATGGTAAAAAAAATGTCATAAAACTGGGTGTGACTCACTTAACCGCTGAAATGGTTAGCTTAGCAATGAAAATTCTGCTCCCGATTGTACTAGTAAGTCAAGGATTACCTGTGGGGAACTTTTGTACTACAAAAACATAAAGTTCATGCTGCTGTTTCATTACTACCTACCTACTTAGTTCTGTTTTATTGCATCTTTCCCCATTAAGAAAATATTTTTTTTCTTCACAAATTCCTGCAGATGTCTACTTGTGAGCCATTGCCTTAATCTGCCTAATTTGCCTTTCATTTGAGTTTCCCATAGTTCACGGTATTAAATTTGCTTTGAAACCAACCACCAATTCTCCACTGCTTAAAACACTTCCACTACCAGTACATACAATTATAAGAGCTGCAGTAATTGCTATTGTACTTAAAGACAGGCCCAATCTACTGCGTTTATAAACTTCCCATGTTGCTCTGTAGAATCATAATTAATGTGCAAGAAACAGAACTTTAAATATTCAGCCATTTGGATAGACACTAATTTGCAACCCTAGCAACATCCTTCATTAGAAGATAGCCATGCATTCTTTTAAAAACTAATTAATTAGAATTAACATACAACTCCTATGCAAGAAATTGGTTGAGGGACATGTGGCACTAGAAATTCCTGAATTTACCATGCATGAATTTAGCCTATTTAAATTTGTATCCCATGTTTATTATTAATACAAATAACTCAAGGAGGCAAACAAAGCAAACATACCTTCCTCCTCCTACTTTTCCCACAACAACAACCCTGTGAGGCAGATTGGGCTGAGAGAGAAAAACTGGCCCAAAATCACCCAGCTGGTGATTTTCAAAGTCTTCTGCTTTCTAACCTGGTGCCTTAATCACTAGACCAAGCTGATTTTTTCCTATAATTTTATTTTTATTTTTTTGTTTAAGTTTACACCATTTATCTGCCAGAAGTTCAATGTGGCATATGTAAAAGTTTTTATTTTTCTTTTCTTTCACAACGTATCTGTTCTGTTCATTATATTGAAAATTTTCCCTTAGCATAGAAATGAGTTCACAATAATATTTTTAAAAAAACAACTCAAATTCAAGATTGGAAGAGTTGCAATTTTAGGAATCTTACAACAGGTTAAACATGGTTAAAACCTCTATTTTTTTACACATTTTAATTTTTATTTCAGCTATAATTTAGAAAGAACAATCTTTTCAAAGTAAACATGTTACCATATTTCTTAAACTGTGCTAAATTTCTCACTAACCAGGCTAGTTGGCTGTATTCTATTTGTTAATTTCCAATGCTACAAAAACAATTACTGTCATCTAATACATGCTGGTAATTTAAAGGGAGAGAGCATTTTGATAATCCATTTAACACTCCCCCAGAATCAATTCTCTTCAAGTTCTTATGGGAAATTTTAAATACGACTCGCATTAAATAGGCTTCATTTGCAAACTCAGGCATACCGAGTTAGAAGAAACAAGTTACTAAGTAATATTTATGGATTATAGTCAGTATGTAAAAACAATATAGAATTTATATATTGCTTTAATTTAAAATAATTATAATGAATTAACCCTTAATCAGCTTTTGTCCTGACTGCCTGCAGCTTCCTGGCTTTTAAAAACCAGAAACCAAATGGCTAACAATGGCTATCCTGAACACAGGAAAATGATGTTGTAGAATTTTACTCTCTTATGTGTTCATTTTCCAGGAAAATCTTCTAGAATCTACAATTATCTTATGGAGGAGAATAAACAGTGTTAAGATATTTAAATGTAGAAACTGGAGCAATGGGGTCGTGCAGTGAGGGAGAACACATAGTTCTGGTTGATTGATTGAAAAGGGCGGGCCTTTGTGTGAGGCAATCTGCGCTGGGATTGGTTGATGTGGGTGTGGAGGGGGGAATTTCCCTCCCCCCCACCTTTTTCGTCTGTGTGCACCTGGTGATGCTCCTATTGCCCGACTATCTAGTTTATCTAGTATATATTGATGTAAAATATATTTATTTATAAAAATTTCAGTGTCTTTGACTTCATTTGGGCAACTCGCCGCACCATTCCCTGACAAATCATAGCTGTCTTTTTCTCCTCGGTGGGAAGGAAAGTCATTCATGGAAAGTGGGGGGCAAAAGTCAAGGTGGCAAATGCCCCTTTTCTTTCTTCCAGGTTGTGGTAAATGTATGTCTACCACAGTTTTGAGTGGTTAACAGCAATATTAACAAATCTCTAAACACAGACGAGTAACTATATTGTCTATCATAGATTTTCTTCTGAATTTTCAGTTCTACCTAAGCAAAAATACACGCTGTATTCTTATGAGTCACAGCAAGACAAAACTGTGTTCAGATGCTTTTGTAATCATGTCAGGACACAGCTTTACTCACAGCCTGTGACTAGACTAAGCAAAAATCAATGTAAGGCCGTCCTTGTTTTGCAACAGAGACTCAGGGTGGTACTGCTGGATCTTCTAGATGTAACCAAATCATTATCTCAGGCTCCTGTGCCATAATAAGACATGGCTCAGTTATTGAACAGAAAGAAACTTGAGGGAAATACAAGTAGCCTTCAATTTGCAATCGTAACGGAGGCTGCCCATTAGTCATAGTTTCTGATGGTCACAAAATGGGTACTCATGTGATTGACCTGATTTCACTATCTTTTTTGTGGAGGTCATTAAGCGAATCACCATGGTCATTAAATAAATCCACGATCCTTAAGGAAGCCCACTGTGTCAGTGTTCCAGGAACCCTCCATTCCGCCCAGTAACTCCGAGACAGACATCTTCCCAAAATATCCCTTTTTATTTGAATAGTAATTGGCACAATTGGGGAATCCTTAATCTGAAAGTTCCGGGCTTCCTTACAATAAGTAAAAACTACAAATCCATCCCCTGCACTCATCCATCACATCACATGGCTCAATCACCATCCATCCCCAGTTAAGTCTTCCCCTCAGTTATGCGCAACACAACCTGACCTTGAATCAGAAAAAAGAACATTATTATGTCTAACTAGGTATACTCAATATATTCCCCCCTCCCACTTTCCCAGGCTCAATTGTGGCAGTGTGGGGGCATCAGATCTCAATATAGCTTTCAAAGCTGACACACTGTTTGCTATGGAGCATTATTTGCTAAAAACCAGAAGTAAACGTCAAAAATATATAGTAAATCACAGACATGTGATCATGGGATGCTGCAAATGGCTATAAATGCAGACCTGTTGCCGAATGCCTAAAATGTGGTCACCTCATCAAACGGGGGCCTTTGATCAGAATTTTGGAACCTGGTTGTAAATATCTTTTTTTTTTGGGTGGGGGAGTCCGTTGTAACTTCAAATGGTTGCTGAACAACCAGTCATAAATCAAGGACTACCTGTATGCAAGAGCTATTTGTCAGACAAAGGAAGCTGAAACATTTTTAAGCTCTGGAAAATAAGACAATATTACAGAATAACAGTTGGGACTTGGAGGTCTTCTAGTCCAACCCCTGCTCAAGCAGGAGACCCTATACCATTTCAGACAAGTGGCTGTCCAGTTTCTTCTTTAAAATCTCAAGTGATGGAGCACCAACCATCTCTGAAGATAAGCCATTCCACCGATTAGCTGTTCTTGCTGTCAGCAAATTTTTCCTTGGTTCTGGGTCTCTCTTTAATAATCTTCCATCCATTACTTCTTATCCTTCTCTCAGTTGCTTTGGTGAATAAGTCAGTCCCCACTTCTCTGTGACAGCCCCTCAAATATTGGATGATGCTATCATGTTAGCCCAATCCTTTTCTTTGTTAGACTATACATACCCAGTTCATCTTGTGTCTTGCCGTTCAGCCCACTATATCATTTTTGTTACCCTTCTCTGCACTTCAGTGACAAAAACTGGAGGCAATATTTTAAATGTGGTCTCATCAGTGTAGTATATAGCAATGCTAACACTTATTCAGTTAGCATATTCGGAAGCAGCTCGGGCAGACACCTTAATTCACTGAAATACAAAGGGATGAAATTTAGCACAATTAGATTTGCAAGATTCTATTATTACAGCCAGCACAACAAGAGTAATTTTTGCCTTCCTGGGAAGCTGATTTCCATGTCTGATCTCACTCATGAGGCTGACATGCATAATAATGAGATGTTTTTCCAATACTGAAAATATTGGGACCAATACCAAATAGTCTTTTTTTCCCACCTTGGAAATTTAGCACAATTCTTTAGTACTCATGGCCCAATGGAATACGCCTAAGTAGATACAAATGAAAGTCAGCTATATTTTTTCTTCCTCTATTTATCCTTGTTTCTGTGGATTTCCTTCTCACAAATTTCAGACTGCACACTTTTTAGACAAAGATTTTACTTTAAAAAGCATCGGAGTGATAGATGGTGCAAACAAAAAATGAATAATAGAGTCCAGAGATAGCTTTGGACACTGCGGTAGTTCCTACTGTACAGCTTTCTGTTTGAGATATTAGAAGTGCTGCAATTCCTAATAAAAGCAAATATTTGTATTTTTGGGGAGGAAGGACTTGAGCATTATAAAGCATTGTTTGTGGTGGTCTGAAAACAATTATTATCATACATTGCTTTAAAACCTTTTTAAAATCTAGTTTCTATGTATTTGGAAAAAAATCAAAATCACAGTGCAAATTGTAGAGATGCACAGTTGGGAAGGGCAACGTTTCCCAACAAAATATTATTCTAATGTGATGTATAGGAGGAAACAATTATTTACAAAGATTCAGCCTCTGTAGAATATTATAACCAAGTACAGGTAGTCCTTACTTAATGACCGGTCACATAGGAACTGTTCAAATTTACAATTTACAATGTTCAAATTTACAACTCTTATACTTAAGAGTTGGTTTTGAAGTTCTGATGGTTACACCCCTTCCCACCATTGTTATGTGTTCACATTTTGGACACCAGGCAACTAGCTTCCATTTACAGCTGTTTGTAGCATCCCACAATCCTGTGACTACGCTTTTTTATGTTTCCAATGTTTACTTCTGGTTTCCAGCAAAAAATGCCCTTTGGATAAAATGGATTTGGATTTGCTTAACGACTGGGCTGTTTATTTAATGTTTACTGTGTTTGTTTAACAACCTATAGCATTCAAGGTTTGACTCAGCCTTCCATCCTTCCGAAGTGGGTAAAATGAGGACCCAGATTGTTGGGGGCAATAGGCTGACTCTGTAAACCGCTTAGAAAAGGCTGTAAAGCACTGTGAAGTGGGATATAAGTCTAAATGCTTTCGCTAATGCTATTTGCTGAATGACTGCCACAAAAAGATCATAAAATTGAGCTTAGTGCTGGTGGAGAATGATTTAATGACCTCAGAAACTTATGACTGTAATTCTAGGCTCTTATAACCTTAAATCTGGGATTACTTGTATTAACAAACATTAACATGCTCATAATTAAGCTTTCATTCCTGAAGCAAGAAAAAAATATGTTTCACTCGTAAGAGAAACTGTAGCTCTTTTATTTCTTATAGAAAGCCTGCCTGATAAAGGATATGTATTAATTTCCAATATTCCATTTCCATTTCTACATCTTAACTAGAACAGCAGTTCTATGGGAAGTTACATCCAAACATAAAGGATATTCCATTTTTTTTGTAGGTATACACCTAAATAAATAAGTAAATAAATAAATATTTATTTATTTCTACTATTTTACTTCTGTTCTCTTTACACTCCCCCCCTCATCTCTTCCTTTTTATTGTTGTGAACTATAGTACTTAGATTGACCCCATGGCAAGATAGGCAGAAAATCACTTTAAGAAACAAAATAAATAAATAAATGTGAATGCTCAAGAAATGCATTTATATACATTCTGGAGCCAAACAAGCTCACTGTTGTAAAGGGTTTGAATGGTTCATAATAAACACTAAATGAGTGTAATTTAAATTTATATTCACATAATAGTTTATAGTCTGCATTTAGCACTTTTGCATCAGCCTTTTTTCTCACTCATGGCATAAATGGCCAGGCTCAAATTATTACACTCAGAAGCATTATGCAAAGACCTACTTCTTCCGAAACATCTAAAATGTCCAGTACCCTGTTGGGAGATCTGAAGGACCATAATGGGAACAATCTTCCTGGAGAAGACTTGACTCTGTGACTCTAAAAGTTTATTGCGTCTCACTTATTTTGGCCATGTCATGTGGGGGAATTCACTGGAGAAAGTAATTATGTTTGAAAGAGTTAGCAGTAAAAGGAAACCAGGCCGCCCATCAAAGCTGACACCAGCCAGAACAAGGAACACCTCAAAGAAGCAGTGCAAGATCGGAAGATGTAGAGCAGAGGTGTCAAATTTGTGTTGTCATGGCGGCATTACGTGACGTATTGTGACTTCCCCCCCTTCGCTAAACCGGGCGTGGGCATGGCCAGCACGTGACGCATTCAGCCCACGGGCCACAAGTTTGACAGCTCTGATATAGAAGGACCTGGCCCACAGAGTCACCCACAACTGAATGGATAACATCATTCTACATTCCTCTGCTCGCAACAGAATACGCTACATTACCAGGCTTGAAATTTTGGGCTTGGACAACCTTGAACTATGCCGCCTACAGTTGGACTTAAGTGTAGTACACAAAATTATCTGTTACAATGTCCTACCAGTCAATGACCACTTCAGCTTCAACCACAACAATACAAGAGCACACAACAGATACAAACTCAATGTAAATTGTTCCAAACTTGATTGCAGAAAGTATGACTTCAGCAACAGAGTGGATAATGCCTGGAATGCACTACCTGATTCTGTTATTACATCCTCTAGCCCCACACCTTTAACCTCAAACTATCCACTATTGACCTCACCCCATTCCGAAGAGGTCTGTAAGGGGCGTGCATAAGTGCACCATCGTGCCTACCATTCCTGTCCTTTTGTCCCCATTTATTCATACCTATTTCCTGTATTCTTACTCATGTTTATACTTATACCTATTATCTTGTAAGCGTTTGACAAATCAAATAAATAAATAAATAAGAAATAATCATGATATCCAACGTTTTATTTTCATAAACAACTCAATGTGGCGAACGTATCTATTACTCCTTCCTCCTCTTATTTTCCAACACTGACTTGTTGCTCCATAATCATCACAATCAATCCTTCGTTTCCTGTGCTGATTGGCATTATACCAAATAGAAAACAAAATCACTTGATTGAGGGAACTTTTTAAAAAAATTTCCACTCCCTTCGCAAACATTGAAAAGAAACATCCAATATAATATTGCATGAAACTCTGATATAGTTTGCATTTCTTTACTCCCATGTTTTTTAGGTAATTCAAAAATAAGGATATATATTTTTTTGGTTTTCCATCCAGGTTTTTGTGAGGCCCTTGATGCTGCCTCAGCTTGTTGGTTTTCTTGTAGATGTTTCATTACCAAACTAGGTAACATCATCACTGCTAGCTGATTCAGGATTCAAATTTATTTTTTAAAAGTACTATACCTTTTTGATTCATATAGTATTGTTAGCACCAAGGAGGTATATTGCAGCCTGGATATGATTTCCAGTGCTACTAGCATGGTACATGTAATATGGGATTGTGATAGTGACAGATCTGGTCGAAGGAAAGGTGTACATTTGTCAAAGCAACATTATCCAAGTGGTCACAATGGCTCCCACCTACGTCTCAAAACCACACCTGCAATAAACCATAATGGGATTGTTTCAAGCTTTATTCAATTGGCAAGATCAAAGACATACATCAATTTCAGAAAGCATTTGTTATAACTATAGGAAAATTTTATGAGATGAAGTTTTTTTAATGGATTTTCCCAATATTTCTTCTCATTTGTGCTGAATTTATTTATTTATAATTATTTTTACATATAATTCAACGTGGTGAACATATCCATCGTACCTTCCACCTCCTATTTTCCCCATAACAAAACCCAGGGACCTGGGTTGGCACTGAGAGAAAATGACTGGCCCAAGGTCACCTTATTTGACTTTCACACCTGATGTAGGACTAAAACTCACACTCTCCCAGTTTCTTGCCTTAATCATTAGACCAAACTGGCATCTAAATAAGATAACCCATCAATCAAATTCACCACTTTCTACCAGCCATCTACTATGGATTTGCAGTGGTTTCTCCGCACGCTACTAAGGGCGAGAAAGAAAGGAAGGTGTTGGCAGATCCACAGCATGACTTAGCACAACAGTGAGCAGTTTGAGGGGTCAGGAATTGCAACTAAGCAGCCTGATCTTCTGGGGGGGCTTCTGGATGCCATCTGGTGACATGGAAAAGGAAATCACTAGAGGAGGAATGGTTGATTTGCTTTTAGCTCATTAGGGAGTTTAAGCATGGAAATAAGAACAAGGGGATTGTCAAAGACAAATTACTATTATGCACGCAGCACCCCCATCTTTCCAAACTCCAAATGTTGCACAGGTTTGGATGAAAAATCGGCAATTTCAGCAGTCCAGGCTTGGAGTGCAAAGGGGTCACAAGCAAAGTGGCAGAAAGGGCCGAATGAGGCCACAAACTGCCTACCACAGCTTAGAAAAAGCAGCCATCAATGCATGCTCCATCTTAATAAGTGACACATCCCTAACTATCAAGTAAGAGATGCATTCAAATGAAAAGAGCACAGAATGTTAAAGCTAAATTCTGAGTCAAATTAAGTCTGTTTATGTCAGTAAAACCACCTTAACATGCCATGTTAATAGCTTGTTTAAATGGATACAATTACATAAATTAGATAATGATGGAACCTTTCCCCCAAACCTAGCTCATTGATTTTCACAAGGTGTCAGTAAGGGTATTGTTCAATCACACAGGGATTTTTTTTCCATCTTGTCTTCACAAATTACATCTACCTCCTCTTTCCTAACAGACATGTTTTATAACAGATTAGATTAGCCAAGATGCTCGTTTCTAACCTTAGGCTCTTCCAATTGCACAAGGAATTGTAAAGGGAAAAGTGATATTACGCTCTCTTGCCAAGCGTCCTGGCCTGAATATGAACGGAGAGGACATCAAAACCTATTAAAAGCAATTAGCAAGGCCATCAAATGACCAAAAGACAGAATGTAGAAAAAGTTCTTCCTGTCTGAAGCATTTTATTACCTAAGTTATTCCCACAGAATCCACTACTTAAATTAAAAGAAGATAGTAATGCTGACAAAGCTGAATAATCTAAATAGCAAGGCACAAAGAAGAGCTGAAGAGAACAGGAAGCATTTAACTGAAAGACCAGAGGGGGGGGAAAGGGTGAAATGGAAGAATGTTAATATAAAGCATTGTTTCTCAACCTTAGCAACTTTAAGACAGGTGGACTTCAACTCCCAGAATTCACCAGCCAGCAATGATATGGTTGAGAAGCACTGACATAAACAATTGTCCATTGGAATGAACAAATCTAGCCTCCTTCTAAATATGTAAGATTTGACTTCTAGAATTCCCATCGTCATCCATGAACAACTTGGGAGATAAAGTTCAGAGATCTGGAATGCAGGGGTCCTTAACTTTTGACCAGTACCTTAGTTTGTTTAAAGTTATGATGGATCTCACTGAGGCTATTTACAACTCGGTTCCAAAGTTTGATAGCTGGTGACTTGACTGCATGTTGTGTGCTTGGCAACTAGCTGGCACTCAAGGCTTTTTGCAACATCCTATGGTCTTGTGATCATGTTTTACCTTTTTTGACAAAAACTGGTTGATGGACAGAGAAAGCTTGCAAAACTGGATTGGTTATGTGAGCGACCCACTTTATGATTGTCATGACTTATGACTGTTGATGGGCAAGTCATCACAGTTAAGGTCAAAAGTCAAGGGCTACCTGTATGCCCAAGTTAGGAAAGGCTGGACTGAAGAGAAACCAGTTAGGACTTCTAAACCTCATGAAAATTATCCTCAAGGTACTGGTAGGTGCTTTCTACTGCTAATGTTCATCTGTCTGCCTATCTATTATCAATCTAGTTTTAATGGTTTAATGTGTTTGGTTTTCCAGTTTTACTATGATTTTATGCTGCTTTAACTTTTGAGAGCCACTCAGAATTGGTTATAAGATAGGAAGCTATATAGATGTTTTAAATAAGTAGTTGCAGTACAAAAACCATTGTCTTTCTTATACACTGAATTATAAATATTTGGGAATCTGTCTGTCTGTCTGTCTATCTATCTATCTATCTATCTATCTATCTATCTATCTATCTATCTATCTATCTATCTATCTATCTATCTATCTATCATCTATCTATCTATCCTTCCATCCATCCATCCATCCATCCATTTTGTAGACCAGATAAGACTGTCATTGCCATATTTTTATTTTTGTTTCATCAAAAAAAATTTCATCATTTTCTCTTTCCATTTTCAAAATTCTGAAAACCTGCAGTTTCATAAATAAGCGCTAAACTGTCCAACCAGTAAACTGAGGATGTGTACTTTAATGAGCTTAGTAAAACAGGCAATCTAGCTGTTCTGAATAGGTTTAACAAAAAACTAGGTATTAATGCTCAATTTTATGTTTTATAAGGCATTCAGGTTTATTGCATATACCAATCTTGTTCTGTCTAGTCGATGACTAGTTCATAAATATTAAAGATGCTCAAGTGCAATAGATTTGTACCATGCTGTTCGTTTGCAACTTTACAGAAACTTTTAAATTAAAACCACCAGCTATAAACAAAAACTAAGAACGGATGAATAAGGTAAATAAGAAATACAATGTTTACTACAAATTACCATAAAGCTATATTAGGTCTAATTAGTCAAAATATGAATGGGAAAGTTTTGTAAAATTTTCAGAGAACTAATAAATAAAACTAATTAGTTCAGAGAACTAATAAGAAAACCAATAAACCTGATTAATATTTTAATAGTTTTCTTCTAGCAGATTTGAGAACTTGCTTTATGAAAATTCAAATGAGTTCATATAAAAATCTCAGTATACATCTCCCTCCCTCCCTCCCTCTCCCTATCTTGATAGTTCATGATTCAATTACTAAATTACCAGTTAAAGCTTGTTTTAAAATCAGAAAGCTAACTAACTAAAGGGAATATTACATCATAGCAATATGAGGCAGAAAAAAATATGTTGAGTTAATTGAGTTAAAATCTAGTTTTCATAGGTAATACCTCTAAGGAAAGGGTGTCCAACCTTGCAACTTTAAGACTTGTGAACTTCAATTCCCACAATTCCCTGGCCAGCATGGCTGGCCAAGGAATGATCGGAGTTGAAGTCTACATATTCGAAGTTGATCACCCCTGTTCTAAGGCAATCTAAAACAAATCATTTAACTTTGGGATTTATAAATGCCCATTTCTTTAGGTTGATCAAACCTTTTAAAAAATAAGAATCCAATCATTGAATTCTCTAGCATCCAGAGTCAGGTTGAAAATACTCTATTAACAGTCCTCGCATGTCTGGGCAAATAAAATACATCATTATGGAGAACACAATTGCTAAGACAGATGGACTAAATACTGCTTTTCTACAGAGAGAAGCTTTTCAGAACTTTCATTTCATCACTATATACCCCAGAATTTTGAGTGGGGAAAAATCATTTCATTTTTGTACAGCAATATCAATAAAATAAGAAATCAAAGCTGCTATAAATAGATAAATGTAGCAAGGCATGTCATGAGTCATTAAATATCTTACAAAGGCACACTATTAAATCAAGTTAATATAATTTTTTTAATTGGATGAATAATTACAAGGTAAAGACACCAGGAATATTGATTCTTACAGACTTCCAAACTCTGTGGGAAGTTTAACCCCAGTTACCAGGCAAGGTATTTTATTTTATTTTTAAAATACTTTCTTGAAAGTTAAAGTATAAAAACTAACTAGAACTAATGAACAGACAGAACATAAAAGAAAAAAAGAATAAAGAGAGTGCATAATAGTGAATTGAATTAACTGGAAAGGTTTATTGACAAAAACTGTAGATTAAAATAAGCAAGTATTTCTCTGCTGAGATTACCTACTAATGCATCTATATTTATAATACAGATAACCTTGGCTGTTTAGGTCCAATTCTTTCTACCATGTGGTCTCTTAAAGAAACGTTGGCATTGAAGTGTCAGATAAGTGTTCAACATATTTTATATCATCATGACTATTACAAAAGTTGCTAAAATGATCTGATTAATGATTTTGTATCTGGTTTTGACTAAAATAAACAGAACTCTAAAAGTGAGAAAATTTAGCATTTTCCAGTGTGGAAGATCTCTGGTCATGACATCAACTTAAAGGAACATTGGTGTGATATCTAAAGGATAGGGTGAAGAATGCCAAGAAGGCAGCCATGATGATATCATTGAAGGTCTACCTGTTTTATATGTGTAACATATGTAGAAAAGAAGCAGAAGTTCAATTGCACCATTGCAGTTGTCATCTTGCCCATACCCTACAGAAATTTATGGAAACATGGAACCCCACAGAACTCAAGAATGACATCAAAGTTGCATATATCATGATATCAACATATAATTGTATGTGTTCTCCCTTATGTCCCTGTGGAGAACAAGATGGCATACACCTGTAGAATTTTAGTCATTGTTGAATGAAGTTGGCCCTGAGATTTTAATGGCTTCTACTATGCTGATTTTTGAAATGCTTAAATGCTTAAAGACTCTTTGCGAGAGTCTGCTAAAGACTGGAGAGGATGATCTGTTTTTTTCTTTCTTTCTTTCCTTCCTTCCTTTTTTTCTCCCTTTCTTTCTATCTCTTTCTATACTCCCTCCTTTTTCCTTTCTTCCACCCAGCCTGGTTTATGTTCTTTGCCATTGTTATTTTTTTGATGCATTGTTTGTATGTGTGTGTTCCTATTGTTCTTTATTTATAAATGTTTTGACAACCGTAAGCCATATATACCACTTGGGAGTCAGGTGGTATATACACTTAATAAATGTACTGTTATTTAAACATACTCATTTAGTTTAACTGTGGGCATCAGAAATGTGATTTGTACAATAAACTCTTTGGCACTTGGTTTTTTTGGTTCAGTTTTCATAGTTGCACTCTTATCTCTGCCCCAATTTATACATAGATTGTATTTACCTACAAGACATAGGGGCTCACTAAAAGCAAAATATGGGAATGATGATGGATTCCCAAGAACTAATGATATTGCTAATGCTTACATAGACTTATTCAGAAGCAATCTATTGGATTTTCATTTTATTACTATAATGATTTAGTCCTTTTGTGATACAGGATGGAATCATTATTTATGCACACAGTATTTCATGTGCTTTAATGGGTAGAATTATCCTAACTGTTTTAACTTGTATTGTTGAACTATGCAGAAGAGTTCATATGACAACCATTTTCAGTTAGATAATGTGAAGTTAGATAATGTGAAGTTAGATAATGTGAAGTTAGATAACCCTACCACCTCTTACTGTATAAAATGTTTGCCATTTACCAAAACATACAGTTGAAAAAATGGGCTGATGCTAAGAATTGCTGAAAATTTTACAGTTTTCATTCTATGATTGCTTTGGTCTATCTGCCATCAGTTCTTCTTGCTATGGGACCAGCCCATTTCCATTTCAATTCTTTTACTCTAACTAAAAGCATGATCAGGACTAAATTTTGGCAAAGCTAAAGGAAAGTGTTGTGGAAAACATTCCAGCTGCTACCAAAAAAACTGAGTTAATATTTGTTAATTTAAGACAGAGGTCTCCAACCTTGGCAACTTTAAGACTTGTGGACTTCAACTCCCAGAATTCTTCAAGCCAGCAAAACTGGCTGAGGAATTTATTTATTTATTTTATTTATTTTTTATTTATTTATTTGATTTGCCAATTGTTTACAAGATAATAAGTATAAGTGTATACATAGTTGTGAATACATGAAATGGGTACATATAAGAAAAATAAAAGAAGAATAAGAGAAACAATAGGACAGGGATGGTAGGCACGTTGGTGCGCTTATGCACGCCCCTACAGACCTCTTAGGAAAGGGGTGAGGTCAATAGTAGACAGTCTAAGGTTAAAGTTTTTGGGGTTTGGGGAAGAAACTACAGTCGGGTAGAGTATTCCAGACATTGACCACTCTATTGCTGAAGTCGTATTTCCTGCAATCAAGTTTGGTGCGGTTAACTTTGAGTTTGTATCTATTGTGTGCTCTTGTGTTGTTATGGTTGAAGCTGAAGTATTCATTGACAGGTAGGACATTGCAATGTATGATTTTATATACCATGCTTAAATCAGACCAAAGACGGCGTAATTCAAGGTTTTCTAGTTCTAGAATTTCAAGTCTGGTGGCATAAGGTATTCTACAACGAGTAGAGGAGTGGAGAACTCTTCTTGTGAAATATTTCTGGACTTTCTCAATTGTGCTAATATCAGATACGTAATGTGGGTTCCAGACTGAGAGTTGAAGTCCACAAGTCTTAAAGTTGCCAAGGCTGGAAACCCCTGATTTAAAAGACAATAGAAAAGGCCTGGAGGGTTTCTCAGCCTTAGCACCTTTACAAGGTGTGGACTTCTACTCCCAGAATTCCCCAGCCAGCATGCCAGAAGAATTCTGGGAGTTGAAATTCATACATCATAAAATTGCTAAGGTTGAGAAACATTGGTTTAAACAATGGAACATGATCTTACATAGCAAGGTTGACATTTCAGATGGGAAATCTGATATGCTTAATGTTTCATTTTTCTGGGGTATGTGGTGCTCTCTGAGCATGGTTGTTTTCTTACATACATACATTTCATTACCCAACTATGTAACATCATCAGTCTTAGAAGGAAGTGAGATTTATTCACTGTATGAAACTACCAACTTAGATAAACGGACTAACCATAAACAACAGTTTAATCATGGAATCACCAAGAATACTCCCATCAACACTGACAAGGCAAGCCACTAGTATATAAACAGAGAGAAATCCCACTCCCTACAGCACTGAAGATGTTACCTAATTGGGTCATGAAACATCTGTAAGAAAACAACCAAGCTCAGAGAGTACCAAAGACCCCACAATTCAACCCTGAGTTGCAAATATTCCCTTCTATCAGTGTTTCATTCTTATGGAATAAAGGCTCTAATCTAACCAAGTCATATCTGCAAATCTTCCACCAAATTATGCCAAATTATGAATAATAGGTCACGTATCTGGAGATCTGAGATTTAGTGCTATGTGGCTTGGTAAGCTGAGGCTTATTATCTACATATTCCAAAACTATTTCCCCCAAAATGTTGATTTAGCTAAAGTTAGCAAAATATTAGGTTTCAGCATCAACAGTGATAAAGTATTAATAACAACACATGGCATGATGATGAATGTTCATAGGTTATCTTATAGGCACTAAGAATGAAACAGCACATTTATAAAGAACTTTCTAGAGAAAAATAAACATATATTATTATCTGGACACTTGTTAGAATGCTAACCTACGAAAGACATATCACTCAAAAGTGTTGCTGTTTTATACACCTGAGTGAAATATTTCAATATTCCTAAGACTCTAAAAAGAAAAATGGATGCATTATTGATTGCTAAAGAGAATACAGATATTTTATTTTTAACTTGTATTTTATAAGTTTATCAGCCCATTAGCAAACGAAGCACTGTTGGTAAGCAAGTCATAACAAATAAACATACTGCTATGAACATGTGTACATCATTTATTTTTAAAACCATAACAATAAAGGGCTTATAACAACTACCGGAAATACAGGCCAATGTTTGTCTCCTAAAATGAGAAATTTTATAAATATGCAACAGGAGAATACAAGTTCAGAATCAAATAAAACAAAAACATAAGAATTTAGGGGAACCCAGAAATGTTCTTTAATTCTATGGTGAAGTATATCCTCTTTAAATTAAACGGGGGGAGGATTTAGACAGGTAAAAAACATTTTTGCAAATATATCTAGTCAGGCAATAGGTTTGTCATATGTTTTCCAAATATCAAGAGGGGTTTCCCCCCTCCAAAAGAAAGTATTCTGTGTTCTTCTGCAAACATTACAATCTGTCTGACCCTCACATCCTGTAATCAACAGTTTTATTCTATACTTCTGAATCACTGTTGTCAGTTAAACGGTTTTGCCAATTGAGCATTTGCTCGTCTCTTTACATGACAACATTCAAAAAAGCAAAGATAAATGAATTAGGAATGCTCATTCAGGTAAGTGTCCCAGGGCCCATGACTCAACAGACTGCTATCACATACCAGGCAATCTGCATTCAGAATATCCCAAGATTTCAAATTCGACAACTGGAATTAATGGCTTTGTGGAGTAAAGCCAATTTTAGCACCAAATTCAATGGCAAACTAATCTACTTCTATTTGTTTCTCACTGTACAGCTATGTCTAAAGTTTATATTCCCCTTTTCCCTAGTCTATGGATCTATTCTATGCTATAGAAACTTACAGTAACTTTGTTAAAAAGTTCTCGCTAAAGAAAATATGGAGGGTTTTTCTTATAAAAGGCAAGAAACAAAATCAATTTATTATATTTAAGAGAATAGATCTATAAAAGATAAATAGGTCATAGTGTTCTATGGGTGAACATGTACTGTACACACCAATTAGATTAATTGAAGGCCAGCCATACCTTCTGTCCCTAAATTGTCCTTTTGGCCTCACTTCCTTCCATGTTGTAATGACACTGAACTTCTAGGAGAGCATCTAACAGAGAAAGTGCAGAGGATTCAACTAATTTTATGCTCCCTTTGATGGTTTAACTAGATATTGGATAGCAACAATTCCATTTTTAAACTGCTTGTAGAGGTTGCTATTCGATTGGTCCTTCCCTTAAATTCATAGGTCACCTTCTTATTCAAGAAAGGGTGAGGGGGGGGGGGCAAGGAATTCAATTGTGACAAAAACCAGCAGTGGATCCTCCCGACAGAAAAGGAAAGCGGCAGTGAGTCACCCATATAAAGCCGGGGTGAAAGAATGAACGGTACGAGAGTTTCTGTTTTTAAATATATCTCAAGAGTGACAAGCGTCAGCTGTTGCTCCCTCCCTACAGTTCAAATAAAAACGACTCCCAAGAGGCGTGCAAAATCACCTACCAAACAGGTGCTAAGAAGTCCTGGGTGCAGACGGCGAACATTATTATTTTTCTGAAAAAGGACATTTCCCCCACCATCACGTGCCACTCCGCGCCGAGCTCTCTGTAAGCTCAGTCCCAAGCGGACAAATCGCCATCGCTGGGTCAGCTTCTCCCAATAATACCAAGCAGAAGCAAATATTCCCCCACCCCACCCCACGACCGCCACAAAACGCGCGTTCGCACCAAGGCTTTGCCGGCGACCAAAGCGAGAAGGCCAAGGAAACATGTTTCTTCCAAAATGGCATCCGGTATTACCTGGGGGGGAGGGATCAGCATATTTTATTGTTTTGGTTTTTTACAAATGCACCCCCCCCCAAAAAAAAGGAGGGGGGGGGGAGAAAAGAGGTCCATTGTACCTAGGAAAGGAAAGCAGAGGGGGCAGAAAAAGGGTCTGAGCAATCCACCCCGGATGCATGGAGGCCAGCGAGCAAGTTATCAAAGTTGGCTAGGAGAGGTGCAGCCCCTCCGCTTTTCCAGCTGGTCAAATCCAGACTTTTCGTCGCCTTTTCTTTGTTTTCTTTCTTTTTTGCAAACATCCCACTACCCTTGCAACTAACCGCGAAACCCCCTCCCCCTTCTTCCTCCTAGCCAAATCCGCTATTTCTCTGAGCAAAGGGCAGGAAATGCAGGGGACAGCGGGCGGTGGCAGCGCGCGAGCCCGGCCGCGTCCCGATTCTAAGGTCACTTATCCCTGCACGCCATCCTTCCCTCTTCCTCAGCCTCAGCCACATGCGAGCACCGGCCGAAGCTTGTCCCAATTGCGCTGGGCGGGCCGGTAAACCCGACTAAGGGATCGGCGCGGGGAGCTCCGCACGCAGGGGCGACGCCGCGCTCAGTCCGGATCGCGCCTTTCTGGTGGCGAAGGCTTATAAGGCGCGTCCTTGCTCGGGAAAGAACAAACGCCGAGGAAAGGCACTCCGGAGTTATGCCGCCGCTGCCGCCGGCTACTTACCATCATGTTGCCTTGCATTTTGGCAGTTTTAATCATCGCCTTTTCCTTCATGTTGGTTGGGTTGGGGGCGCTGGTGGAGGAAAGGAAAGCGCGCGCCTGGCAATCTCCTTCCAAGCAACCTTAGTACAGTACTTAATAATCCGCCGGCTGGGTCACTTTAGTCTGGAAGCTGCCTTTTTTACACTTGCGAGGTGTGTTTTTTTAAGGGGGGGAAGGGAGTGACAGGAGGGGGAGGAGTAAAGGGAGTTATGATTCCCCTCTTGTTTTATTTTATTTTATTTTAAAGTCGACGCCCTTTTTTAAAAAAAGGCGCTACAAATTTTTAGGGGGCTGCTGGCACTCATCTGGTCTTCTTCTCAGCGTTTTGGAAAACCTTTTGGAAGGATGAGAAAAAAAACAGGAACCGGTACCCTCGTTTTCCAATTCTCGTTGCCTTCCACAGCGAGAACTGTCTGGGAGGTAAATAGAGGACGGAAACAGCTTCGCCACACATCACCCGCCCTGCTCACCCCGTTTCGGCACAACCCAGTGCAAGCACACGCATTGTTCTCGTAAGGCGGCGAGAGGGTTGTTATTGTCGTGAGAATCTGTGAGACTTGGCTCAGTCACTTCGCGGCTTAACGCGTGTCCTGCTTTTAATGTTTGGTGCCAAAACTTGTGGGAAGGCAGGGAATTGGCGAGGGGCGCGCACGGAGAGAGTTTGTGGACAGGGCAGAGGCGGGGACAGCAGTCTCGCAGGCGGGTTTGGGTGGGCGCACACAGACTCCTTTTAGGGCAACGGCTTCCCTTCCTCGCGTGGAGGTCCCCGGTTGACCGGGCGCTAACACAGGAAGCAGGGCATCCGTCGGAGATGGACGGATCAGTGTCAATCCCGCTCTTCTTACAGGTTACTATGAGACACCCGTTCCGTTTCCATGGTTGCGCTCGTTCGGGGGCTGCCTCCGAATCAGCTGCCCCCGTCGCCTGCAACTCCTCGCGCGGGGAGGCAGCGTGGGGGGTTTCCCCACGCCCCGGCGCGTGCGCCTGGTCTTTACCCCCAAAAAACCACCCCTCCCCAACGGGCTCCCTCCAGCTGCGGCTCAGCTATCCTCTCTCCTTCCCATTCCAGCCTCCGATCCGAGCGCTTGGCACACTCATCCCTGAACCGCCTTTTTTCTGCTTCATTTCCGGAACTCTTCCCCCACCCTCACCTCCCCAATACCCGAGGCGCGACCCCGAATCACTTTCGCCCTTTGCCACAGCGGCATTAGCGCGCCCAGCTCGGGTTCACAGGCTTCCTCGCACGGCCTGCGCCGTCTGCTCAAGCCGCGAGCCCAGGAACTAGTGTTCCCGCAGCATCCCCGCGCCGCGATTCCCCAGCCAGCCCTGCTGCTCTCCAAAACAAAGCCGGGTTGGTTTTGACAGTCTAGTCACGCCGGGAGCTCGGAAAGGCTTTCAGGGGCGGAGATGTATGTGCGCGCCGCAATTTCCTTTTCGTCTACAGGTGCAGCAGGAAAAGAGATAGGAACAGATACTCCTCCCCTGGGCGGTTTGTGCACGCCAAGCCACCCACCAACGTGCATAACTCACCTATAAAGGCAAGAGTGATATTTTTCTGGTGGCCCTCCAGCAGATGAATATTTTAGTATGGTAAGGGTTATCAAGGGGTGGTTGTTAACATCCTGTGACTGAAATTTTGAAAAGACAGCTGTGGAAGTAATATGTAATTAAATCATCACAGTGCAAATTGTAAGCACTTTGATAGATTTATGAAGTCTTTCCCTCTCAAAAAACTAGTTTTTTGCAATGTCCACAGGGAAGAGAATCAAGATGGCCATAGCTGTACAATTGAAGCCATGTATACTTCTAATGCACAAAAGGGTCTGATCACACCATTATGACTGCCATCTTGACTTTTTGACCCCTCCCTATGGGTACCCTTGACCCTTTATTTTAACTTTCAGAGAACAATTCCCCTTGATAATACCCTATAACCATTGTTCAGAATTAAAAAGTGAAGCAAATAAAAGGGACACTGGGAAGACATCAATTGCATTTCTTCAGGCGGTCCTGAAATGAATGAAATTAAGTGCTGAGATCCAAATAATGCAGACTGTAAACAGCAGGTGCTATTCAAACTGTTTTGGCCCACTTTTAGTCTTGTTTTGACCCCCACCCCAGCAAAAGCTGAGGGTGTGCGTGTGTCATTATTTCTACTTTCTAATCAGGCAAACCTAAAATAAGAACAGCATAGAGAAAATTAAAGGACTGGTTATAGGTCACTTTTTCAGTGCCACTGTAAATTGTATAGTTACTAAACAAATGGTTGTAAGTTAGACTGTCTTCACAAAGCCTCTCCCTGTTAAATAAGCTCAGAATTGTAACATCAAACTCAGAACTTCCAATCATAGCAGTGTTGACCATAATTATATCCCATTAAAATTGTGATTAGATGATGATCAAGCCATTTAAAAACTGCCACTTATTTCTGAAAACATTAACTTGATATAATTTTTATTGAGAGCCACTTATTCTAATCAGAACCGGAGTTCCCAAAAGAGTAAAAGAAGGAGGGAAGCAAGTCAATGGTTATAAGTATGAAAAATGGTCATAAATGACTTTTTTCAGTATTGTTGTAACTTTGGTCACTAAGTGAAATGCTACCTGTAAAGACAAGAATTAACAATAACTAAGGGGGGAAAGCAATTCTGTACCAGTAAGGAATTAGCACAGAGAAAAAGATGTGAGGATTATAATATCTCTGGAAGTTAAGTTTGGGTGCCCCTCTAGAAATATAGCAATGCCGCCTAGGGAACGGGGCAAAAACTAAATCTGTTTTTGTTTCTTCTGAACCATTGATACAAAATCTGAGCTTCTTCCCTTGTTCCATTTGTGGCTTTTTTTTCCCCATAGCATAGTTCATTGGCACCTTAAGAAAAGTTGGATGAGGTAAGAAATGAGTCAACAACATCAATGATGGCTTATGTTCCAAAATATTCTTAGACATTGCCCAATTCACTCAGCATTTGGCTTTTATTGCTTTCTGGACTTTTCTGATGAGCCAGAATATTACTTAGTGAGTTTCACAACAGTCTAGATACATTAGAGACTGCTAACCACAATGTTATGATTATGTATACAGAGGACATTGTGTACCTTAGCTTGGAAGGTGCCAGAAGTAATTATTATTATTTTCTTTTTCACTAAAGTGTTTCTTTTGCAGAGTGATCCTTACCCCACAGTTCAGTTAAATAGATAAGGTAACTTTATTGTCACTGTTTTTATTGCAAACACATTAAAGCCCACATTAAAAATTAAATTCTGTTGACTGCTCTCAAAAGAAAGTGTATATTGCACAAACATACACACATATGCACATGCTATATACATAAATATATACCTGCACCATACATACATACATACATACATACATACATACATACATTATATATATATATATATATATATATATATATATATATATATATATATATATATATATATATATATATATATATATATATATATATATATATATATATATATATATATATATATATATATGGTGTTCGGCTTGGTTCGGGTATTTTCCCACGTCATTGTAGTTCTTTTAAAGTTGTAGCAACGTTTCAGCAGAATCTCATCTGCCATCATCAGGCTTCTGTATTGTGTCCGTCTGTGAGTCAGACTTTTACAGTAGTTTCAGATTTGAATTTGGGGCAGCCTATTGCTGTGCCAGAATGGTTTTTCTTCATCCTGATTGGTTGGGAGTCTTGGTCTGTGTTTATTGGTCTCGGAGTTTGCTGTGTTCTGCTTGATTGGTGTCTCTAATATCTTCTGTCTGTTTTTGGCTCTTTTTGTATCTTGATTGGCTGGCAGCATTGTGTTGCTTTAATGGAGGCCTTTAGTGCAGCTTGGCTTCGGGTAAATGGACGGCTATCATTAGTTAGGAAGCTGGGTTTCATCTGGGTGCCTGGTTGGGGTGTGTTTGAGCTGGAGGTATCAGGGGGATCTGTTTGTGCCCAGGTGTTTGCCTGGCTTGTGGTGTGGAGATTTTTTGTTTGTGAGTGCAGGCTTCCAAATGATTGACAGCCTGGTGGAATCATCTCTTCTGTTCATGCTTTCTGGTCTTTTTCAATCTCTATGGCTTCTCTGATGATTCTGTGATTAGGGTTTTCTATAGTGGCCAGGGTTTTGGTGCCATTGAAGTTGATGCTATGACCTGTGGCTTCCATGTGTTGGACTAGTGAGGAAGTGTGTTCCAGATTTTTGACTGCATTTTTGTGTTCATCCAGGCGGGTGCTTATTCTTCTATTGGTCTGTCCAATGTATGTGGCCGGGCATGATGCACAGGGGACTTCGTATATGCCTTGGTTTTCCAGGTCAATTTTATCTTTGGGGTTGCTAAGGATGGCTGCTATTTTTCTGTCTGTTTTGAAGGCAGTCCTGATGTGATGTCTGTGTAGTACCTTACTAATTTTGTCTGTAGTACCTCTTATGTAGGGCAGGACAGCTGTTCCACAGGTCTGTTCATCTTCTGGGTCTCTATTATGTTTCAGTGTGTTTTTGTGGATCAAGCTGGTGATTTTGCTTTTGTGTTTCAGTGTGTTTTTGTGGATCAAGCTGGTGATTTTGCTTTTGTGGAAGCCGTTGGCTGTCAGTACTTCAGTCAGGGTGCATAGTTCAGTCTTAATGTGTGTCTTGTCTGCCAGGCGTTTGGTTCTGGTAATTAGTGTTTTAGCCACGGAGTTTATCTGTGCTGGGTGGTGGTGGGATTGGGCGTTGAGGTAGCGGTTGGTGTGGGTTTTCTTCTGGTATATGGTGTGTCTTAGTGTGCCATCTGTTTTTTTGTAGATTAGTAAAAAAAGTAAAAAAAGCAAAATCACCAGCTTGATCCACAAAAACACACTGAAACATAATAGAGACCCAGAAGATGAACAGACCTGTGGAACAGCTGTCCTGCCCTACATAAGAGGTACTACAGACAAAATTAGTAAGGTACTACACAGACATCACATCAGGACTGCCTTCAAAACAGACAGAAAAATAGCAGCCATCCTTAGCAACCCCAAAGATAAAATTGACCTGGAAAACCAAGGCATATCTGAAGTCCCCTGTGCATCATGCCCGGCCACATACATTGGACAGACCAATAGAAGAATAAGCACCCGCCTGGATGAACACAAAAATGCAGTCAAAAATCTGGAACACACTTCCTCACTAGTCCAACACATGGAAGCCACAGGTCATAGCATCAACTTCAATGGCACCAAAACCCTGGCCACTATAGAAAACCCTAATCACAGAATCATCAGAGAAGCCATAGAGATTGAAAAAAGACCAGAAAGCATGAACAGAAGAGATGATTCCACCAGGCTGTCAATCATTTGGAAGCCTGCACTCACAAACAAAAAATCTCCACACCACAAGCCAGGCAAACACCTGGGCACAAACAGATCCCCCTGATACCTCCAGCTCAAACACACCCCAACCAGGCACCCAGATGAAACCCAGCTTCCTAACTAATGATAGCCGTCCATTTACCCGAAGCCAAGCTGCACTAAAGGCCTCCATTAAAGCAACACAATGCTGCCAGCCAATCAAGATACAAAAAGAGCCAAAAACAGACAGAAGATATTAGAGACACCAATCAAGCAGAACACAGCAAACTCCGAGACCAATAAACACAGACCAAGACTCCCAACCAATCAGGATGAAGAAAAACCATTCTGGCACAGCAATAGGCTGCCCCAAATTCAAATCTGAAACTACTGTAAAAGTCTGACTCACAGACGGACACAATACAGAAGCCTGATGATGGCAGATGAGATTCTGCTGAAACGTTGCTACAACTTTAAAAGAACTACAATGACGTGGGAAAATACCCGAACCAAGCCGAACACCATACATGTAAGTACCCGCGAAAACTTAAGAAAACAAATATCAAACCTCTACGGGAGGAAATAAACAGCCAGATCAAAACCTACGAGAAACTGGAAATTAAAAGAGCAGGAATACTATGTGACCTCCAATTCCTACGCAGCTGCAGAGACAACAATACTACACCAACCTGCTTCAAATTAACATTTCATCAAAGCACAGCAGCCACTAAACGTATCCTGAAAAGAACTGAAATGGCTTTACTACAACGAGCTCCACAGTAAGAGATTCCGATTAGATCAGTTAAACAAAGATTTGCTAGCACTACACCTGGAACTGAGCAGCAAAATCCACCCTCTACTTTGGGACAAGATAAAACAACTTACAACTTGGAGAGCTGATTCTGAAGGTATTTACAAACAGGAAAAATTATTGAAAAAATTAAAGAAATTAGAACATGACAAGAAAACCCCCAACAACTCACAACAACACCTGAAACAATTAGTGCACAACGTTTCCAACAGAGAACTCACCAAAACAGAAACAGATGTCCTAACCAAAGGATTCAATTATGCTATAGCACCCCAAAAAATCCCCACAGAATCCATCATATGTGCAGTAGAATCCAGCCTAACTAAATTAAATACAGATGAAGCTGATAAAATAAGACACCAAGTTACCAACATCTTATGCACAAGCAAACCACCAAAAAGCAACTTACAGAAAAATGAAATCAAAGCACTACAAACCCTGAAAAGAGATAGCAGCATAATCATCCTCCCAGCAGACAAAGGGAATGCCACTGTAGTAATGGACAGAAAAGACTACGAAACAAAATTGACAGACCTACTCCAAGACTCCACATACAAACCCATAAACACTGACCCAACCACATATCTGGAAAAATTAACCAAGAAGAAAATTATAACCAGCCACATAAGCAAAGAGATCCAACACATGATCATACCCAGAGAGAAATCTTCCAGATGCCCCAAACTATACGGCCTCCCAAAAATACACAAAGAAGGCATACCTCTCAGACCCATAGTCAGCTCCAGAGGAGCACCACTACAAAACCTAGCTAAACACCTAGCAAAAGAGCTACAGCCCCATGCTGAAACAGCAGCTTCTCATGTAAAAACTCATACCACTTCTTGGAAATGATCAAAGATCTACACGTGGAGCAAGAAGATCTGCTTGTAAGTTTTGACGTGGTTTCACTATTCACTCAAGTCCCGATAAAAGAGACCCTTGAAATCATCAAAAATAAATACCAACCAGCTAAACACCTCATGGAACTAACAGAACACTGCTTAACCAACACATATTTCATATACAAAGGACAAAGATACAAACAAATAGAAGGAGCTCCCATGGGATCACCACTGTCACCTGTCATTGCAAACCTGTTCATGGAAGAATTCGAATCCAGAGCCCTGGCCAATGCCACCCTCAAACCCAAACTATGGTTAAGATACATCGATGACACATTCGTGATTTGGCCCCATGGACAAGAAAACCTAAACAATTTCCTAACACACCTAAACAGCGCACACCCCAAAATCAAGTTCACCATGGAAACAGAAACAAACAAACAACTACCATTCCTAGATGTACTAATCTACAAAAAAACAGATGGCACACTAGGACACACCATATACCAGAAGAAAACCCACACCAACCGCTACCTCAACGCCCAATCCCACCACCACCCAGCACAGATAAACTCCGTGGCTAAAACACTAATTACCAGAACCAAACGCCTGGCAGACAAGACACACATTAAGACTGAACTATGCACCCTGACTAAAGTACTGACAGCCAACGGCTTCCACAAAAGCAAAATCACCAGCTTGATCCACAAAAACACACTGAAACATAATAGAGACCCAGAAGATGAACAGACCTATGGAACAGCTGTCCTGCCCTACATAAGAGGTACTACAGACAAAATTAGTAAGGTACTACACAGACATCACATCAGGACTGCCTTCAAAACAGACAGAAAAATAGCAGCCATCCTTAGCAACCCCAAAGATAAAATTGACCTGGAAAACCAAGGCATATACGAAGTCCCCTGTGCATCATGCCCGGCCACATACATTGGACAGACCAATAGAAGAATAAGCACCCGCCTGGATGAACACAAAAATGCAGTCAAAAAGCTGGAACACACTTCCTCACTAGTCCAACACATGGAAGCCACAGGTCATAGCATCAACTTCAATGGCACCAAAACCCTGGCCACTATAGAAAACCCTAATCACAGAATCATCAGAGAAGCCATAGAGATTGAAAAAGACCAGAAAGCATGAACAGAAGAGATGATTCCACCAGGCTGTCAATCATTTGGAAGCCTGCACTCACAAACAAAAAAATCTCCACACCACAAGCCAGGCAAACACCTGGGCACAAACAGATCCCCCTGATACCTCCAGCTCAAACACACCCCAACCAGGCACCCAGATGAAACCCAGCTTCCTAACTAATGATAGCCGTCCATTTACCCGAAGCCAAGCTGCACTAAAGGCCTCCATTAAAGCAACACAATGCTGCCAGCCAATCAAGATACAAAAAGAGCCAAAAAACAGACAGAAGATATTAGAGACACCAATCAAGCAGAACACAGCAAACTCCGAGACCAATAAACACAGACCAAGACTCCCAACCAATCAGGATGAAGAAAAACCATTCTGGCACAGCAATAGGCTGCCCCAAATTCAAATCTGAAACTACTGTAAAAGTCTGACTCACAGACGGACACAATACAGAAGCCTGATGATGGCAGATGAGATTCTGCTGAAACGTTGCTACAACTTTAAAAGAACTACAATGACGTGGGAAAATACCCGAACCAAGCCGAACACCATACATGTAAGTACCCGAAAACTTAAGAAAACAAATATCAAACCTCTACGGGAGGAAATAAACAGCCAGATCAAAACCTACGAGAAACTGGAAATTAAAAGAGCAGGAATACTATGTGACCTCCAATTCCTACGCAGCTGCAGAGACAACAATACTACACCAACCTGCTTCAAATTAACATTTCATCAAAGCACAGCAGCCACTAAACGTATCCTGAAAAGAACTGAAATGGCTTTACTACGGAACGAGCTCCACAGTAAGAGATTCCGATTAGATCAGTTAAACAAAGATTTGCTAGCACTACACCTGGAACTGAGCAGCAAAATCCACCCTCTACTTTGGGACAAGATAAAACAACTTACAACTTGGAGAGCTGATTCTGAAGGTATTTACAAACAGGAAAAATTATTGAAAAAATTAAAGAAATTAGAACATGACAAGAAAACCCCAACAACTCACAACAACACCTGAAACAATTAGTGCACAACGTTTCCAACAGAGAACTCACCAAAACAGAAACAGATGTCCTAACCAAAGGATTCAATTATGCTATAGCACCCCAAAAAATCCCCACAGAATCCATCATATGTGCAGTAGAATCCAGCCTAACTAAATTAAATACAGATGAAGCTGATAAAATAAGACACCAAGTTACCAACATCTTATGCACAAGCAAACCACCAAAAAGCAACTTACAGAAAAATGAAATCAAAGCACTACAAACCCTGAAAAGAGATAGCAGCATAATCATCCTCCCAGCAGACAAAGGGAATGCCACTGTAGTAATGGACAGAAAAGACTACGAAACAAAATTGACAGACCTACTCCAAGACTCCACATACAAACCCATAAACACTGACCCAACCACATATCTGGAAAAATTAACCAAGAAGAAAATTATAACCAGCCACATAAGCAAAGAGATCCAACACATGATCATACCCAGAGAGAAATCTTCCAGATGCCCCAAACTATACGGCCTCCCAAAAATACACAAAGAAGGCATACCTCTCAGACCCATAGTCAGCTCCAGAGGAGCACCACTACAAAACCTAGCTAAACACCTAGCAAAAGAGCTACAGCCCCATGCTGAAACAGCAGCTTCTCATGTAAAAACTCATACCACTTCTTGGAAATGATCAAAGATCTACACGTGGAGCAAGAAGATCTGCTTGTAAGTTTTGACGTGGTTTCACTATTCACTCAAGTCCCGATAAAAGAGACCCTTGAAATCATCAAAAATAAATACCAACCAGCTAAACACCTCATGGAACTAACAGAACACTGCTTAACCAACACATATTTCATATACAAAGGACAAAGATACAAACAAATAGAAGGAGCTCCCATGGGATCACCACTGTCACCTGTCATTGCAAACCTGTTCATGGAAGAATTCGAATCCAGAGCCCTGGCCAATGCCACCCTCAAACCCAAACTATGGTTAAGATACATCGATGACACATTCGTGATTTGGCCCCATGGACAAGAAAACCTAAACAATTTCCTAACACACCTAAACAGCGCACACCCCAAAATCAAGTTCACCATGGAAACAGAAACAAACAAACAACTACCATTCCTAGATGTACTAATCTACAAAAAAACAGATGGCACACTAGGACACACCATATACCAGAAGAAAACCCACACCAACCGCTACCTCAACGCCCAATCCCACCACCACCCAGCACAGATAAACTCCGTGGCTAAAACACTAATTACCAGAACCAAACGCCTGGCAGACAAGACACACATTAAGACTGAACTATGCACCCTGACTAAAGTACTGACAGCCAACGGCTTCCACAAAAGCAAAATCACCAGCTTGATCCACAAAAACACACTGAAACATAATAGAGACCCAGAAGATGAACAGACCTATGGAACAGCTGTCCTGCCCTACATAAGAGGTACTACAGACAAAATTAGTAAGGTACTACACAGACATCACATCAGGACTGCCTTCAAAACAGACAGAAAAATAGCAGCCATCCTTAGCAACCCCAAAGATAAAATTGACCTGGAAAACCAAGGCATATACGAAGTCCCCTGTGCATCATGCCCGGCCACATACATTGGACAGACCAATAGAAGAATAAGCACCCGCCTGGATGAACACAAAAATGCAGTCAAAAAGCTGGAACACACTTCCTCACTAGTCCAACACATGGAAGCCACAGGTCATAGCATCAACTTCAATGGCACCAAAACCCTGGCCACTATAGAAAACCCTAATCACAGAATCATCAGAGAAGCCATAGAGATTGAAAAAAGACCAGAAAGCATGAACAGAAGAGATGATTCCACCAGGCTGTCAATCATTTGGAAGCCTGCACTCACAAACAAAAAATCTCCACACCACAAGCCAGGCAAACACCTGGGCACAAACAGATCCCCCTGATACCTCCAGCTCAAACACACCCCAACCAGGCACCCAGATGAAACCCAGCTTCCTAACTAATGATAGCCGTCCATTTACCCGAAGCCAAGCTGCACTAAAGGCCTCCATTAAAGCAACACAATGCTGCCAGCCAATCAAGATACAAAAAGAGCCAAAAACAGACAGAAGATATTAGAGACACCAATCAAGCAGAACACAGCAAACTCCGAGACCAATAAACACAGACCAAGACTCCCAACCAATCAGGATGAAGAAAAAAACCATTCTGGCACAGCAATAGGCTGCCCCAAATTCAAATCTGAAACTACTGTAAAAGTCTGACTCACAGACGGACACAATACAGAAGCCTGATGATGGCAGATGAGATTCTGCTGAAACGTTGCTACAACTTTAAAAGAACTACAATGACGTGGGAAAATACCCGAACCAAGCCGAACACCATACATGTAAGTACCCGCGAAAACTTAAGAAAACAAATATCAAACCTCTACGGGGAGGAAATAAACAGCCAGATCAAAACCTACGAGAAACTGGAAATTAAAAGAGCAGGAATACTATGTGACCTCCAATTCCTACGCAGCTGCAGAGACAACAATACTACACCAACCTGCTTCAAATTAACATTTCATCAAAGCACAGCAGCCACTAAACGTATCCTGAAAAGAACTGAAATGGCTTTACTACGGAACGAGCTCCACAGTAAGAGATTCCGATTAGATCAGTTAAACAAAGATTTGCTAGCACTACACCTGGAACTGAGCAGCAAAATCCACCCTCTACTTTGGGACAAGATAAAACAACTTACAACTTGGAGAGCTGATTCTGAAGGTATTTACAAACAGGAAAAATTATTGAAAAAATTAAAGAAATTAGAACATGACAAGAAAACCCCAACAACTCACAACAACACCTGAAACAATTAGTGCACAACGTTTCCAACAGAGAACTCACCAAAACAGAAACAGATGTCCTAACCAAAGGATTCAATTATGCTATAGCACCCCAAAAATCCCCACAGAATCCATCATATGTGCAGTAGAATCCAGCCTAACTAAATTAAATACAGATGAAGCTGATAAAATAAGACACCAAGTTACCAACATCTTATGCACAAGCAAACCACCAAAAAGCAACTTACAGAAAAATGAAATCAAAGCACTACAAACCCTGAAAAGAGATAGCAGCATAATCATCCTCCCAGCAGACAAAGGGAATGCCACTGTAGTAATGGACAGAAAAGACTACGAAACAAAATTGACAGACCTACTCCAAGACTCCACATACAAACCCATAAACACTGACCCAACCACATATCTGGAAAAATTAACCAAGAAGAAAATTATAACCAGCCACATAAGCAAAGAGATCCAACACATGATCATACCCAGAGAGAAATCTTCCAGATGCCCCAAACTATACGGCCTCCCAAAAATACACAAAGAAGGCATACCTCTCAGACCCATAGTCAGCTCCAGAGGAGCACCACTACAAAACCTAGCTAAACACCTAGCAAAAGAGCTACAGCCCCATGCTGAAACAGCAGCTTCTCATGTAAAAAACTCATACCACTTCTTGGAAATGATCAAAGATCTACACGTGGAGCAAGAAGATCTGCTTGTAAGTTTTGACGTGGTTTCACTATTCACTCAAGTCCCGATAAAAGAGACCCTTGAAATCATCAAAAATAAATACCAACCAGCTAAACACCTCATGGAACTAACAGAACACTGCTTAACCAACACATATTTCATATACAAAGGACAAAGATACAAACAAATAGAAGGAGCTCCCATGGGATCACCACTGTCACCTGTCATTGCAAACCTGTTCATGGAAGAATTGAATCCAGAGCCCTGGCCAATGCCACCCTCAAACCCAAACTATGGTTAAGATACATCGATGACACATTCGTGATTTGGCCCCATGGACAAGAAAACCTAAACAATTTCCTAACACACCTAAACAGCGCACACCCCAAAATCAAGTTCACCATGGAAACAGAAACAAACAAACAACTACCATTCCTAGATGTACTAATCTACAAAAAAACAGATGGCACACTAGGACACACCATATACCAGAAGAAAACCCACACCAACCGCTACCTCAACGCCCAATCCCACCACCACCCAGCACAGATAAACTCCGTGGCTAAAACACTAATTACCAGAACCAAACGCCTGGCAGACAAGACACACATTAAGACTGAACTATGCACCCTGACTAAAGTACTGACAGCCAACGGCTTCCACAAAAGCAAAATCACCAGCTTGATCCACAAAAACACACTGAAACATAATAGAGACCCAGAAGATGAACAGACCTATGGAACAGCTGTCCTGCCCTACATAAGAGGTACTACAGACAAAATTAGTAAGGTACTACACAGACATCACATCAGGACTGCCTTCAAAACAGACAGAAAAATAGCAGCCATCCTTAGCAACCCCAAAGATAAAATTGACCTGGAAAACCAAGGCATATACGAAGTCCCCTGTGCATCATGCCCGGCCACATACATTGGACAGACCAATAGAAGAATAAGCACCCGCCTGGATGAACACAAAAATGCAGTCAAAAAGCTGGAACACACTTCCTCACTAGTCCAACACATGGAAGCCACAGGTCATAGCATCAACTTCAATGGCACCAAAACCCTGGCCACTATAGAAAACCCTAATCACAGAATCATCAGAGAAGCCATAGAGATTGAAAAAGACCAGAAAGCATGAACAGAAGAGATGATTCCACCAGGCTGTCAATCATTTGGAAGCCTGCACTCACAAACAAAAAAATCTCCACACCACAAGCCAGGCAAACACCTGGGCACAAACAGATCCCCCTGATACCTCCAGCTCAAACACACCCCAACCAGGCACCCAGATGAAACCCAGCTTCCTAACTAATGATAGCCGTCCATTTACCCGAAGCCAAGCTGCACTAAAGGCCTCCATTAAAGCAACACAATGCTGCCAGCCAATCAAGATACAAAAAGAGCCAAAAAACAGACAGAAGATATTAGAGACACCAATCAAGCAGAACACAGCAAACTCCGAGACCAATAAACACAGACCAAGACTCCCAACCAATCAGGATGAAGAAAAAACCATTCTGGCACAGCAATAGGCTGCCCCAAATTCAAATCTGAAACTACTGTAAAAGTCTGACTCACAGACGGACACAATACAGAAGCCTGATGATGGCAGATGAGATTCTGCTGAAACGTTGCTACAACTTTAAAAGAACTACAATGACGTGGGAAAATACCCGAACCAAGCCGAACACCATACATGTAAGTACCCGCGAAAACTTAAGAAAACAAATATCAAACCTCTACGGGAGGAAATAAACAGCCAGATCAAAACCTACGAGAAACTGGAAATTAAAAGAGCAGGAATACTATGTGACCTCCAATTCCTACGCAGCTGCAGAGACAACAATACTACACCAACCTGCTTCAAATTAACATTTCATCAAAGCACAGCAGCCACTAAACGTATCCTGAAAAGAACTGAAATGGCTTTACTACGGAACGAGCTCCACAGTAAGAGATTCCGATTAGATCAGTTAAACAAAGATTTGCTAGCACTACACCTGGAACTGAGCAGCAAAATCCACCCTCTACTTTGGGACAAGATAAAACAACTTACAACTTGGAGAGCTGATTCTGAAGGTATTTACAAACAGGAAAAATTATTGAAAAAATTAAAGAAATTAGAACATGACAAGAAAACCCCCAACAACTCACAACAACACCTGAAACAATTAGTGCACAACGTTTCCAACAGAGAACTCACCAAAACAGAAACAGATGTCCTAACCAAAGGATTCAATTATGCTATAGCACCCCAAAAAATCCCCACAGAATCCATCATATGTGCAGTAGAATCCAGCCTAACTAAATTAAATACAGATGAAGCTGATAAAATAAGACACCAAGTTACCAACATCTTATGCACAAGCAAACCACCAAAAAGCAACTTACAGAAAAATGAAATCAAAGCACTACAAACCCTGAAAAGAGATAGCAGCATAATCATCCTCCCAGCAGACAAAGGGAATGCCACTGTAGTAATGGACAGAAAAAAGACTACGAAACAAAATTGACAGACCTACTCCAAGACTCCACATACAAACCCATAAACACTGACCCAACCACATATCTGGAAAAATTAACCAAGAAGAAAATTATAACCAGCCACATAAGCAAAGAGATCCAACACATGATCATACCCAGAGAGAAATCTTCCAGATGCCCCAAACTATATGGCCTCCCAAAAATACACAAAGAAGGCATACCTCTCAGACCCATAGTCAGCTCCAGAGGAGCACCACTACAAAACCTAGCTAAACACCTAGCAAAAGAGCTACAGCCCCATGCTGAAACAGCAGCTTCTCATGTAAAAACTCATACCACTTCTTGGAAATGATCAAAGATCTACACGTGGAGCAAGAAGATCTGCTTGTAAGTTTTGACGTGGTTTCACTATTCACTCAAGTCCCGATAAAAGAGACCCTTGAAATCATCAAAAATAAATACCAACCAGCTAAACACCTCATGGAACTAACAGAACACTGCTTAACCAACACATATTTCATATACAAAGGACAAAGATACAAACAAATAGAAGGAGCTCCCATGGGATCACCACTGTCACCTGTCATTGCAAACCTGTTCATGGAAGAATTCGAATCCAGAGCCCTGGCCAATGCCACCCTCAAACCCAAACTATGGTTAAGATACATCGATGACACATTCGTGATTTGGCCCCATGGACAAGAAAACCTAAACAATTTCCTAACACACCTAAACAGCGCACACCCCAAAATCAAGTTCACCATGGAAACAGAAACAAACAAACAACTACCATTCCTAGATGTACTAATCTACAAAAAACAGATGGCACACTAGGACACACCATATACCAGAAGAAAACCCACACCAACCGCTACCTCAACGCCCAATCCCACCACCACCCAGCACAGATAAACTCCGTGGCTAAAACACTAATTACCAGAACCAAACGCCTGGCAGACAAGACACACATTAAGACTGAACTATGCACCCTGACTAAAGTACTGACAGCCAACGGCTTCCACAAAAGCAAAATCACCAGCTTGATCCACAAAAACACACTGAAACATAATAGAGACCCAGAAGATGAACAGACCTATGGAACAGCTGTCCTGCCCTACATAAGAGGTACTACAGACAAAATTAGTAAGGTACTACACAGACATCACATCAGGACTGCCTTCAAAACAGACAGAAAAATAGCAGCCATCCTTAGCAACCCCAAAGATAAAATTGACCTGGAAAACCAAGGCATATACGAAGTCCCCTGTGCATCATGCCCGGCCACATACATTGGACAGACCAATAGAAGAATAAGCACCCGCCTGGATGAACACAAAAATGCAGTCAAAAAGCTGGAACACACTTCCTCACTAGTCCAACACATGGAAGCCACAGGTCATAGCATCAACTTCAATGGCACCAAAACCCTGGCCACTATAGAAAACCCTAATCACAGAATCATCAGAGAAGCCA